>NW_005842989.1:456801-480289 GCF_000455745.1 Alligator sinensis | reverse complement strand
GTCACACTGCCGACTCATGTTCATCTTGGAGTCCACTAGGACTCCAAGATCCCTTTCCACTTCCATGCTGCCTAGCAGGTCATTTCCTAGGCAGTAGGTGTGCTGGACATTTTTCCTCCCTAGGTGCAGCACTTTGCATTTCACCTTGTTGAACTGCATTCTGTTGTTTTCTGCCCACTTGTCCAACCAATTTTTGAGGCCTTGCGTGGTAGTTTTGCCATGGTGTGGTGTTAACCCAGGATGGGGACCTTTTAGTTTGAGAGCAGATGCTCATATTCCATTTTTTTGTGCTTAAATATTGGAGGAACGGGTTGTGGCTATAGGAGTGGAGGAAGCCACTGAGAAGGATGTCAAGGGCACCCCATGTCCTAGACTCTTCGAAAGATCTAGCACTGCTGTTAGCAGAAGGACTGTGATGTCAGACAGCAAAGACTGGGGGCACATGCCCAAAGCCCAAAAGGGTGAGACCAGGGGCTGTGGAGCCCAGAGCCCATGGGGGCAGGCTCGGAGCCTATGGTCCTGAGACAGTGGACCTCAGGTGTAGGGGCCCAGAGAGAGTAAAGTGGGTCAAGGCCAGGGGGCCTTAGCCCAGACAAAGGCCTAACCTTCAATACCCCTTGCCTCCAGGAGTTTTTACCTGTCCAATCATAACATCAAGGCATGGGGGTGAGAAAACAGGGTGGGACCCTGAAAGGCCAGAGGTGGGATTTAGCAAGGTGGGATTTAGCTGGCTGCCAAGGAGCGACTTGCCTGCCCCAGAGCTGGACCCACTGCAGTAATATCCATTTACTGTGCAAACAATTCAAACCATAGATATAAGACTTTGAAATCATAAGATCTGTGGAAAACAATGTCTACTAATGCTGGATACTTTGCAATACAATGACGATAATTTTATTAATGCCATGTAGGGGATGTGTACATGTTCTCAAATTCTTCATTATTAATAATCTTACATGTATTTTGAATAATAGATCAGAATGAATTCTGTAAAATTTTTCCAGTTTTCAATTCGGTATTTCAATTCTCAACAAATGTTATGGTCAGCTGCTGACAAAAAATTGTGATAATTAGCTCTTCTTCTCTCTTTAGTTTGGGATCATATGCCCTAGCTTTGAATACCTGTGTATCTTTGTAAATAAGGGCATTTTTTGTGCAAAACAGTATTCATTATTTCCTACTAATAATTATGATGGTTAAAAATGTTAAGTCATCCAATCATGGAGCAGAGAAAACCCCACAATTTAGAATGCAAGGAACATCTACACATTTATTAATGCACCATAGTTACTGTGCATTAAATTTAGTACTTGTATAATCAAGCATTAAATTAATGCACAGTAACCAGCGTTACTGGATGAGGAACCAATGCTCCTGTGCAGTAGCACCACTATATGCCTTTTTAGTGATGCGACTATGTGGTAGCCTAATAATACTATGCAGTAGCATATTAGCAATGTTTATGCTGTGATGTGCTACTGAATGCTATTATTAGGCGATTGTGCAGTTAGCATCCGCAAGGTTCAGACTCTGCATCTATTTGGGCTTAATTGGAATGAGAATGGTGCTCAGAATTTGTGTTGCATAGACATGAATTTCACGCACGACAAATTTAAGAACAAGGCAAAGAACTACTTATGAACATCAGATATAGCTTGTTCACATAAATTGTGCCAAGTTGTTACTAATGAATGAATTCACCACCCCCACCCAAACTTGGCCTAGAATAAACAGCCAAAAGAAAACAAGGTTAAATTTATCTAATTAGTTATTTACAATGACTAATTTGAGTAGCCTTGTTGAACAGTTGTCTCTCATAAGGAAATGACAATAAAGGCTTTTGATTAGAGAGAGGACCACACATATATTGTTTACGCACAGCATCTCTAGAAAAATGGCTGTATTCTACAGAGTTTTAAGACTTTAGAATTAGTGCAAGAGTTAAATCACATGGTCTGCCTTAAAAATCTTGTCCTTCATCCAACAAAAGTATTTCTAGCTTGCTTTGGATCATTGGTGTAGAATAATGTACTATTTTTTCTATATCAAAGCTTAGGCTTTTGTCCAATACTGGAGTATAAAAGAATCTCAATTTTCTTTTCTTTTCTTTCTTTTTTTTTTGGTGGGGGAGGGGAGGTCGTGCCAGTACTCCAGATATCCCTTTTTGAAGCACAGCTCTGACTGCACATCCCTTCTTCCGTTTGATAGCAGCATATTATTAGGAACATGTCTATCTGATACTAAACGAAGTAAAAGTGTAGCAATCCACCCTGAACCAAAATGGTGCACCTTTGCCAGGCACACAGCGGGCATATCTACATGTGCCACTTAGGTGCTGTTGTTACTGTGCTGTTATTTAGTACTTCCTTATGGAAGTACTAAATTATGGTGCAGCAACAGTGTGTGCCGTGCACGCATGGTTATTTTTAGCCGCTATGTCGCCACCACACGCTATAACGAGGGAACGCTTGCTATGGTGACGTAGCTGCAGTGTTGTGGTTTGTGACCACCGATGCTACATCACCATACCACGTTGCTATGGCAACGTAGCATCACGTGTAGATGCACCCACTGAAGCGTGATCCCCACCGGGATCACCAAATTGGATTCTACTCATGTAGTTAGGCACTGAAAACCTAAACTAGACAAAACTGGAAACAGTTAACCATGCAAAGGCATTTAATGAGTAAGCCTTGTGATTGTTATCAAAATATGTTTTACTCCTTAAAATTTCCATACTGGAGTGCTGTGTCTGTCTTTTTTTTCATGTTTCCTAATGATTATTATTGTTGCAGATGCACTAACCACAGCATTTGGTCTTGGGAATAGAGCGCCTCTTTTCACAGTGTACAGTCAGGGAAAAAGTGCTAATAGTTAAAAAAAATCAGGCCTTGTGGAAACCATCAACTGCATTGTACTGGGCTTCATTCTACTGGGCTGAACTAATTACTTTTTGATCATTCTTGCTCCTACTGCTCAAGTCCTCTTTTACTGAATTTCAGGGCAAGCAGATTGAAAGTGAATGAAGCAATTGAATTCTGTTTCCAGGGCTTGAAATACTAAAAGTAACATGAAAGGAGTCAGGTTTCCAGTTTCCTTGGATGGCATTTTGTAAAGGTCCTTGTTCAGCAAACCTCACTGTATGACCATGCTTAAGTTTGATTGAAATCATTTCAAGGACTGACTAAAAACTGAGTTAGGACACTGTATTTTAGCCCACTGACGTGAAGCTAAGGGAAACAGGTATTGGATACAGGTGATATATGCAATAAAGCAAATAAGAAATCTAGCATTAGGACTGTGGGAGTTAGGTGATCTAAGTTTTAAATGCCAGATTCACCTTTATGCTCTGGCTCTTGTGATGCACAGCGCACACAGCTTCAGCTCAGCCATCTGGTTTTGGGGATTTATGGCTATTCTGTTTCACTGGAATGGCACAATGCACCCTGATTCAGTCTGCAGAATCGTCCACCTCCAAGCATCAGGAATCCACGTGCACAACAATTTAGATGCGTAGAAGCATTTAATGACAAGTGGTTATTGAAATAAGCCCTAATTTGACCCTGGAACTAGGTTTGTGTGGCCAAACTTCCATGTCTGCCCAGATCCTTATTCACACCAATGGTTCAGAAGCTACAGGAAAGGAAGAATAGCCTTATAGTGAAGGTGCTGGACTGGGATTGATAAATCTGGGTTCAGTAGCTGGCTTTTGGGCTGATATTTTGGAATGGGAATACTGAGAAATCTGACCTAGAGACACTGAATGAGCTTCTACAAACAATGACATAATTAACAGTTTTCCTGATAAAGTGTTAGCATCTCTTGATTGGTTTGATAACTAAAGACCAGGCCTCTTTACCAAGGCTCACTGTTGTTCTTCAGGAGTATAAATCGCTTTAGAGCATAAAGGGTTATTAGCCCAATAAACAAATGTAGCTACTTTATCTACTAAGTTCACTTTATCTACTAAGAGCCACAAGTTAAACAAAGCTATAGACCAACTTGCAGATAATTTCACTGTAGCATATAGCACTCTGAGGAAATCCAGCCCTGTGTGCCTTTGCACTAGAAATATAACTATGATTTGAATGTGATTTGGGGAAGATATTTCAAACGGAGTTTTTTAAAGATGTAAAGACTATTAGTTAACCACCTCTGGCAGACAATTACACCTGCACCCCTTTGATCTAAAATGACAGAATATTCACATTTTATGCCTAGGAGTTTAAACAAATATACAAAGAAAAAAGCCAGTGTAGAATCAGGCCTTCCAAATTATAGCTTAAACCTAATTAAAACATGCACATTTAAAAATATATCAATTTAAAACTCTCTAACTCTCCACCTTGTCACTCACTCTGAAATGACAAGAGCCCCAACACTTATTTCTACCTCTGCAATATTGTGTTACACACTTTGCTCAGGAATAGCAGATACATTAACCTTTGCCAGTACTAGTGCTTTGTTGACTCAGAGAAACGAGGCCAAATGCATTTGTACTCACAGCAGGATATCTCTGCAAAGGCTGACAAGAAGTTGTTTAAACCTCTGAGCCTCTGACACCTACTATACTTCATTGCTGTGCTAACCAATAGTTCACCTTGCCTCATGGTGTTTATTCCTTCTAATCTACCATCTAGATAGTCATCTTCTTCTACTTTCTGTTCTTTCAAAATATTCCTGTTCAGATATTTTTAGACTGCTGATGTTTTTTCCCGCATATGTTCCCTGACTGCTACTGTTGGCCTCAGATGCTCTGTCCTACAGATTTATGCTCTCTGAAGATGCAAAAGCTTGCCAAAAAAATTATATTGTTCCTCTTATTTAACCTCAGAGCACCAGGTGACAACCCCATGGTATCAACCTTTTTCACAGTAAGGTTCATGAAAAACTCAGGAACACCTACAGTGCTATTATGCCTGAAATCTGTCAACAGAACAAGCTTCCCAAAGGGTCACAGGTTTCTCTTTGTCATTTGTGGCTAACCTTGCAGGATTTTGGCATTCCTACTGATATAACCTGTAGGTTGTTTTTTCTATGAAGTCTTTTATTCATTGTCCAATTGCTTTGTTCTTGGTACTGTGCAAAAGTCTATATGTAAATGTGGAATCATAAACTCACATAACAACTAACATATTGCTAATGAACCCTGACGCTAAACTGGAAAGCAAATTCCAGCAACTTCCAGCAAGCCAGGGATATGACCTGAAGAGATCTTAAAGAGGTTAGAAATATGGTCAGAAAATAATAATAAAATTACATTTTTAGGGATAAAATGCCAAGATGTGTATGGGTAAAGGCCATTAGGTACATAGGGTGGACTAAAAATTGGAAAACATCAATGCCAAAAGAAACCAATATGGTGGTAGAAGATGGCAAATTGGAAATATGTTTGCAATATAATATGGGTTTAAAAAAATCAAGGTGATTTTGGGTGCAAACATTTCATTTAAAAGCAGGGATATAACTCCTCTTCTAAATGGGCTAATCAAGTATGCATTGAAGTTAAATGAGATTATTTCTATCAGCTTCAGTGGACTGTGGATTTGGTGCATTTAGGTGCACCTGGAATATTGTACTCCATTTCTGAACACCTCATTACCAGAAAAATGTAGATTAATTAGGATAAGTTCAAAGAAGAGCAATCACAGTGATTAAGGGCCTGGAATGTATGATTTAAGAGGAAAGATTAAAGCCACTGCTTGACTGCTATTAACATCATTACAATTACCAATTAGGAAGAAATGAATGTTACCGTTGTATTAGTGGCATTTAAGCAAAGGGAGCACGGCAGTAATGCTAATTAGGCAAATGGCAAAACTGTGAATATTTTAATGGTGAGCAATAATTAAAGTAGGACATGGTGACCATTTATAAATATTTTCAGGTTATTTATTAATTAATTAATTATTTAGCATTTGAAGTTTAGCTATTTAGCATAATGTGGGGTACAATAAGAAGCAAGGAGAAGAATGCAAGACGTGAGTTGAGAATCACTGTCAGGGAATAAAAAATCTACCTGACAGGGTGATCTATTTGATCTCATAACCATCCTCTGAGAGAATGATAGGCAGACATTGCTTTGAACAGTAAGTATTGGACCAGACAAAGGAACAGAAAAATGTAAGATTGGAGCAAGGCTATCATTGGCAGTAAGATGGATTTGGATTGCCTAACATTCATTTCCACTTATAATATTTTATGATTCTGCGGTTCTATGATTAGAGTGAGACTATGGGATGAGAGAACAGGGATTGTATGTGCAGCGCACAGATTATTAAACCATGCCAAATACTATGCAATCTGACACCAAGTGCAAACTGTACTTCTTAAAATGGGTAATTATTCTGTATCTGTTCTGTCAGAATGGTGGCAAGGGAAGTTGATGACTGTAACTCCAGATAATTTAATGCAACCTAGGTGATAAAGCCTATAGGGCCATGTCCTGACATTGCATCTGCAGTGCCACACACTGCACATTTAGGTGTTCTCTACGCTGAAAGATAACACTGAGGGATTTTTTTGACCCCAGGATATCCTGAGGTCAAAAAAACGTGTGCAAAACAAAAGCAGGGTGACGCATGTGGGGAAGCATATGCCACCCAAAACTGGAGCCTGGTCAGCTAGAGGCACAATTCAGCTGCCAGCTGGGCTCTGAGTGGCAGGATCACTACTGCTGTAGCCCCAGGAAGCCCCCAGGTAAGGCTGCTGGGGCTAGCACAATTGCTGAGATCCCCTCTTGCCCTGACCAGGGTGAAGTTGGAGCCCTAGCTGCTGCTCAGGGCACAGTCAGCTGGCTACTGCTTGTGGGATGCCTGGTTTGCACCTTTGCTGCTTTCCCCACAGTTGGGACAGTGTTCTGGGTGCTGTCAGGGGTGCAAATGACTCCAACCACCTCTGGTCCATCCACTGCTGTTCCCTATTGCCCCTGTCTGCTCTGCATTTTTGTCCTGTTGCCCAATGGCTCCAAGTCAACCAGGAGTGCACGTCCAGCTTGTGCGGTGCCAGAGCAGTGATGTGGGCTCCATGAACCCATGCTGCAGGCAGGGAAGATGGATGGCAGGCTGTTCCAGTTGGCACTAAAGCAAGTGAATCCCAGGCATTCTGTGTCTCCACAGCTGCTCTCCCTTGAGCAGGCAGAAGTTGAAGGTTGGTTACATTAGTGTGAACCTTTACCTACATGAGGCATAGACAGAAGTCACATTTGTCACATGATCAGCCCCTGGAAAGCACTCTAAAGCCATGTCTGAACATAGAAGCACTGCTGCAGAGTGCTCCAGTCACACAACAAATTGACCCTTATTTTATGAAGGTTCAAATGAAGGTGCTCCAAAGTGGAGCACCTTCATTAACTTGTATCTGTTCCAGGGGCTGGGTTGCTGGAGCACAGCCCAATCTCCAGTGCTGTCTCAGGATGGGAGGGGCAGAAGGCAGGGGAGGGAAGTCTGTTTTGGGGTTTGGCCAGCCATGCTGGGAGGAGGGGGTGGGTGGATTGGAGTCTCTCGAGGTACAGGGCTCCAATCTACCCATCCCCCCACTCCAGCGCAGGGTGGAGAAACCCCAGAATGGACCTCCCTCCCGTGTCTTCTCTCCCTCCCAACCTGAGACAGCACCGAGGGGTCTGGGGAGGAGAGGGGGGGGCACAGAGGCAGGGCTAGGGGAAGAGGCTGCAGAGGTGCAGCCTCTCTCCCTGGATTGGCTCTAAATTGGGGCTTGCTTTCCCACCCTCCCAACCCAACAGCTAATATCTGTTGTATTGGGAGCATCGGTCTAATTCATAGTGCTTTCTGTGAAGTACCATGAGTTAGACCGGGGAGCTGCATTTCTGTCTGCACCTACAGTGTGCTTTCTCTCATAGTGTGGTGAACAAATTCCATGAGAAGTGCCCCAGATACCCACTGGAATGAATGGATATTGAGGGTGTTAATCCATCTTAGAGGACCAGGTTACTCTGCATAGATGCTTGACAACAACATAATTCATATGGAAGGAATATATATTATTTATCTATACTGAGAATCTTATAGGATCAAACCATTTACCCCTTTCCAGTTTCCCATATATTTTAATTCACTGAAACTACAGAACTATGAAAATAAATTGCCTCCAAACACTACCATCAACAAAACTATGGGCCTGATTCAGATTCTAAGGAACACCACGATATGTGTAAAGGCTTCAAAATCCAGCCCAGTATTTGCAGCAATAAATGAAGTCAGACTTTGAAGAGACTTTCTCTCCTATTGGTGATGCAAAATAAAGGTCAGGGTTTCAGAAAGCCCAATGTACAGAGAACTCTTCTGAAAGTGGGGTCAAGTCTTGAACTCTTAAAATGGATGAGTATTTTCCTTAGTAATATTACCCCCAACTATAGTTTTCTTAACGTACTAAAAATATTTGTTAATAATTAACTGGAATGAATAGAAGTGTCCCTCAGGACTGTGAAACTTTCAGCTCTCCAGAACGAGCTGAAGCTTCCACCTTTAGGTTTAAAGCAAAGCTGCTCAGGTTGACAAATCTATCAGGGCTGTCACCTACAATTCTGTTTCACCCCTGTTAGCTATTCTCGAAGGCGCACCGTACATAAGTGAAATGTATAGCATGCTGTTCCACGTTTGATATATTGCTTTAGTCAGTTGATTGTGCCAGCCATGATGTTAAATTCTTAATACTAGTCAAATTTATTTACTGAATAATCCTTTTCCCCTTTTACTTTTCTTTTTATCAGCAGTTCAGAGCCTTGAGGGCTTCCAGAGAGGACTGTTGATGACCACTGTGCTGTCTGTACAGCTGGGATAATTCATTGTTAACAGTGACATTTTCAAGTCTGTGTTGAGAGCTGTTTGGGAAGAAAACATTGTGCTGATCCTTGAGGGACCGCAGAGGGGGGATAAGAAAAAGGACATGAAAAAAAAGTTATAATATGGCTTTTATGGAAGGAGATGAAAGGTTTGTTTTGTTCTCTCTCTTTTTGCCTACATCAAAAATGCTGTTTACTTTTCAGAAGTAACTACAGCACAGACTTTAAAAATTGACTGCTTTTGCTTTCTTCCAGCTTTCAGCATAATATTATTGATGGGTGGAACAGGGACAAACAGATATAGGGAACATCAGGTACCTCTTTCTTTGTGAGAGGTAAAGGGGAGCATGGCTCAGAAGGTAGAGCAGGATGTTCTGATAGGGCCACATCCCGCTGGTTACCTTTCCCATTTTTTCTTTTTTTCTTCAGCTTTTCATTAGTGTGTTTGCAAAACAAACACCCACAGTAGTTTTTGGTCTCATTGTGCCCTTTGCTGCTGCTTTAACATGTCTGAAGTTTTCTTTGTAGAGTTTTATTTCAATTTCTATTCCACATTTGTATTTTATATTAGAAATAGCAAGACTCACTTTCCCTTCTTTGTGTTATACTACCTGCTTGGCTTTCGCAAGATCTTTGGATGGAATAGGTAGGTGACATCACAGGAAGCTGAAATCTGAATTGCAGCTTCCCTAGCCCCCAGCTGGGACGGGGAAGGCACTGGGTGGAGCTTGGGGTGATGTAGGGTATAGCAATAGGGCACGATCCCATCTATTCTTACAGTTGCCGGAGTTACAGGAGATCCAGAGCTCAGGTTCCACCATCTTTAGATGCCACCAGACAACTTCTTCAAGGAGTTTGCACACTGTCGGTACTTGGTGTAAATAAGTGTAGCTCCAAACAAAGAGGACTCAGACAAGAACTGTTTTAATTCACAGCTTTACACAAATGATAGTGCATTTATTATAGGCAAACCGTGATGTAAGTACAGGCAGATTAAGTGTCCTGTTAACGTTTTTAAGAACACTCACTGCATCAACTAACAATGAAGCAAATCAGGATGTGAATGTCTTATTGTAAAATACTATGCAGTGCGAAGGGGATTAGTAGAGGCCTTGATCCAGACTGGGAAACTAGGCACCTAAAGGAATGAGGCGCCTAAATACCCTAAGGCTATCTGAAATAACCCTGCTTCAGCAATCACAAAACCCCATACGCATTGGCCTACATTTTGAAATTCAAAGATTCCTACGTGCCTAAACATGGGCATGTGTATATGTTTCTTTGTGTCATTCTCCTGGGGCCAGGTACTTCATTTTTAGACAGTGTAATATCTAAGTCTGAAGTACTTAAGGGGCCAGTCTGGATTGTGTCATACATGTGCCAAAGAATTTCTTCCCAAATCCACATGAAAGTGTAGCTTTAAGAAAAATATCCAACATCACCTAAAGAATTTCAAGTGATAGCCAGTGGTTTCTTTCCTTTCTTTTTTGTGTCTTTGTGACAAGGTATTTAGCAGAATTCGCAGATTTGTTGGAATCTGAAAGGGCTACACCATGAGCACTTCTGTTATGGCCTATAGCCAGTGGTAACTCCAGTGAAATCACCTGCACTTAGAGAGAAGTTGGGCTGATAGGATCCCATTCACTTCTGGGGACTCCAGTGGAAGACTAGCCATTTACTACAAACTGAAACTATCAAAGAATGCTAACTTTATAATTAAACGTTAATCCAGTTGTTGCTATTCAGTCTCAAAATCCCTCTATATGTTATTGTCACTGGTCTACATACTTTAAAGAATTGGCTGATAGCTAGTTTGCAGCCTGAGCTACACCCAATTTCATCAGGTGAACACCCACCTGAAGGTCCTGATTGGCTGTGATCGGTAAAGTTTCCATAGCATTTTGATTTTATTTAATGACTAATTAATTTATTTTTCAAGAAAAAGCATTGTAAGCCTAGGGTTTATAGCAAATGTCCAACTTTGGTGGCTATTGTCTGCCCACTAAATATTTCTCATGTTATTTCATGTACTATCCGAATCCTTCCACATTATTTTAGCGTACACTATTGTGCAGGATTACTGTACAGTCTTTAGTTGCCTTAAATCTACCTATTTTATTATGGGTAAATGTAGGGCTGTCTATCAAGCACTCTTCACACACACTTAATTCACTTTTTAATAAAACGATTTAAAAATAAAAGTTTTAGAAAGGTGAGCGTGGCAATTCCTATTGTATGAGAAAACAATTAACTTTATCTAATTGGCTTCAGATATTCTTATGCAAATGAATGACTTGATTAACTTTGATGGAACTCAGCTGCCTCTGGAGTTGGAGCTGTATAGTAACAACAATCCAAGCAAGCCCAAGAACCAGCGTGGCCCTACATGAGCACTCACATTTCCCGTTGACTTTAATAGAAACTGTGTGTATTCAGTACCTCAACAAATCTGTCTTGAAATCAGTGCTGCTCAGAATTGGAATGGAGGAATTATGAGTCACTGAAATACTCCCCAATTTGCCAAGTCTGTTAGTATGAGAAAAGGCACTCAATGAGCTTATATAGAAACCAAAATCTTGTGGTTCTTGAGTCACTATTCGCTTAACATTTGCTGGCAGAAAGCAAATGATGTTCTTTTGCATTAGTTGCGTGTCAATACAGGATAAGATATGGATTCTCTATAAAATACAAACAGTATATTTTCTGGGTTATTCTGAAACTAGGTTTTGAATGCCAAAGACTTAGTTTGAACAATCTGATCTAGGGAAAATATTTTTCTTAATGAAGTAATTCTTCTTGGAAGGGGGCAGGACCAACCTGGGAGTTAATTGATCAGTTAAATTTTGGCTATCCCTCTCCACACCAGCTTCTCTCCATAAGATCAGAATACCTCATGGCCCTAAATTCAGGTCCTTTCAGGAGTTCAGCATTTCACAAGTTTCCTGACAGCCTAAAGGGCACCTTTACACGTGCTCCAGGGGTATGGTGTGGGGGAAAGGGGCGCGGCGCTTTAATTAGAGTGGTTCTGAGAGCTGCTCTAATTAAAGCACTGCAGCATCTCATGTATCAGTATCCCTGCACTTAAAAACGGTGGCAGAGGTGCTTGAACTAAAGCTTGTTTGGGAGACTGATACACGAGACATGGGAAGTTGCTGGAGTGCCATAATTGCTATGCTTCAGCATAATTACAGCACATCAGAGCAGCCTCTGTGCTTCTGTACAGGCACCCAATGGTCCTCCAGATGCAAAAATCCTTCCTTTCATTCATCTCCTTCCCTCAGAGTAAGAACCCCAACCACCCAACTACCTTAACGAGTTCCTATTTCTCAATGACTCTCCTTCTCTGCAAAATCCCAAGCAAGCCCCATGTTATCTGCACTACTGCCCTAAGTGAAACCATTGCTTCCTCTCATTGACTCTTCACTTCCTCATCACCTCTGCCACTTTCAAGAACCTCTTCTCCTTAACTATTGCAAGTCCTTGATTCTCTCCCAGTATTCTCCTTATATTTCTACCTTTTTAACTTGTGCCTTTGCTGTGTGCTATCAGCTGAGTTCCAGCTCCTACAAAAATATGCACTGCCTGCTCCATGGTTTCTCCACTGTGCATCGCATACTGGCATATGTGGCATTTGCATCTGATGGCACCAGTTCCCAAGAGATTTCTTCACAGTTTTTAGTTTCTACTACATTTGTACCTATGTCTGTAGAGTGCCTAGCACAAGAGAATCCCAGAGCAGCTAGGTACCATGATAATAAAAAAGTCATCATCATCAGAGTATTACAACTGTATCTCTACACTTATAGTAAGCTTTCCTCCACATAAAAGCCACACTGAAACAATATTCAGGCCACTGGGTAACTACTAGACATGAAAGCAAGACGATAAGACTAAGATACCACCAAATATGTGTAAAAGGTCTATCCCTACCCTAGTAGGCCATGGCATTCAGCCAGCAGAATTCAGACAAACCGATTTCTGCAGCGCAGAAGGGAGTAATGTGGCTAGTATCGTATAATTAATGACATCTCACCCCTCTGGGAAAAGGATAACTATTTCAAAGTAGCCATTAGGGACAAACCTGTCTTGGTTTACAGGCTGCCCCCAACTTCAAATAGCCCTTAAATGGCATCTCTCAAGCAATGCACTAACTCCCATCTTCACCAAGGCACCTGACCTTGCAGTGGATCCAAGTGTCTGCTATGCCCCCACGTCAATACAGACCACATCATCACTGGTTCAAATAACAAGGAGTACAATATCCAATGTTCATTCACCTAAAATTCTTCTAACAGCATGTATGCCATCACCTGTTTACAATGTCTGTCTTCTGCCTACATTGGACAGACAGGTTGATCTCTGTATTGAAGAACAAACAAACGCCAATCTGACATGAGTTGCAGAAAGACACAAAAGCCTGTGGCAAACCACATCAACAATCCTGGCCTCAGGACTGCTGTTCTCAGGCAAAAAAAATGTAAAAACTGGTTTGAATGGGAAATTACAGGACAAGAAATCATCCACAAACTGGACTGTGTTAAGTATGCTTTAAATAGGGACTATGGATTCTTATCTCATTACCTAGATTAATTTTTGTGACCCCTTTCCTTGTATGGGTTCTTCACTTACATGCTTCTCACAGCATTCCTCCTCCCTCCTCCTCTAACCTCTTGCTTTCCCACCTGTTGTTTTCTAATCACTCATTCCACTTTATACTCTTTTTTATTTTGTCCTTTCACAGCATCTGATGAAATGAAATTGAGTTCACAAAAGCTTGTGCTCTTTCTGTATATATCCTAGTTAGTCTATAAGGCTACCCTGCCTTCTGACTGACTTCAGGCTAACGTGGCTGAGTGCCTCTAATATCACTCCAGCCACTTTTAATTTCCCAGCTCAAATGACCAGCTGGGTTGATGGGGGAAGGGAGAGGAGACTTAATCACAAGTACAGACCATCTTCTGGATCATTCCCTCACAAAATGACTGCAAAAATGTGACATTGAATATTTGCTGCGATATTGACACTCACTGCTAAGGACCCGCCCATTTGTAAGAAGCAAATTACAATGGAAGGACACACGATTAGCTATATTCATTTAAGCATGATATTATTTTGCCTCACACATGTTAATTAATCGAAAAATACCAGTATAATTGGCTCAATCCACTTAGTACAATCAAAACAGGCTTTAAAGGCTTTGATGCTAATCGCTGTAAACAAATGAAGCAATAGTTAAATCCCCCATTAATGCAAAGAAAACAGAATGTAAGGTTTTGTATCATTTCATTGTAAACAAACAAAAAAAAGAGAACAAATCCCCCTCCATGATGTGGTTTACATCTTATAACAAGCAAAACTAATTTAATGCTATTGTAAGGTTTAAATTATTCATGTCATCCTCAACAGGTCATTAAAAATCCTCTTCTAACCTCCAGCAGTGGAAAACCCTGGTTTTTGTGGGGTAGGGTAGAGAAATCAAGAATAATGGCCAAAAAAAATTAAGAATTGAAACAGAGTGAACAAAACAGACCAGAGGAAGGTGCTTGACTCCTGTGGAGCAGGACGAGGGGAGGTGGGGAGGGCCATGTGACTTCCCAGAAGTGATGAACTCTGTAAATTTTAATGAGCTGTACAAAGATATCTTCTGTAGAGTCTGACCTCAGAGTCTGCAGCTCAAGTATTTACTCCTGCAGTGGAGTATGTGGAGGTTCGTGGAGCATGGAGTTTGCTCATCAGGTTTACAGAGGTAGTGTGTTGTCCTGCATAGAGGCTTACATGCCACTTATACACACAAGATTGTACCCAATCATAGTCAACTGAGTCTTATGACCAGGGATCTTGGTTTTCTCTGATAAAAAAAAAAATCTCAATTTTTGGATTAAAAAAAGTAACCCAAAATCCACATTTTTCCATGATCAAAATGAAATACCACTCATATATAGATATATAGATATATATATATTAATGTTTCATTTTGATCATGGAAAAATATGGATTTTGGGTTACTTTTTTAATCTGAAAATTGGGGGTTTTGTTTTTTTATTGGAGAAAGCCAGGTTCCTAGCTTATGACCCTTTCAGCTGAAGGTCATGGCTTCTCTTAGCCACAAAGTGGCCACATCTACACAAGACACTGGATGCAGTTATTACTGCATAGTCATTCAATACTTGTTTATACAAGTACTAAATGACTGTGCAGTAAACTGTGTTACTGCACAGTCATTGAACCAGATCAGAGCAGCCCTGGCTGGCAGGAGGCCTGGAGATCAGCCTGCCAGCCCAGGGCTGTTCCAACTCAGCTCAATGTGCTGTGGAGGGGGTGGGGGGGGGGGGGGAGGGGTGGCTGGCTGGGGCATGAGGGTGCTCCAGCAGGGGGTTAGCCAGTGGTTATCCCTGCACTGAAGCACCCTTGTGCCCCAGCCAGCTAGGTCAGTATCTACACATGCATTGCTGTGCAGTAAAGAACTCCACAGTAGGATAGTACTTGTATTTATGAGTACTATCCTGTGGTGGATTTTATTAGTTTACTGCAGCCTAATAGAGTTGCATGTGTAGATGCTGAGACATTAACTGTGGAGCTAATTAGTCAATTCTGCAGTAAACATCTCATGTAGTCATGTCCATTGTATGTAAAAAACCCCAGGCTGTTTAGTAGGTTTTCTTTCATGAGATGGGGTGTGGGGGAGGTGGGGGTCCATACATTTAAAATCCCTCCAGAGGTGGTGCAGTCACCTATCCTGGAGATTATCAAAAGGAAACTGGACAGTCACCTTGCTGGGGTCACCTAACCCCAGTTGTCTTTCTGCCTGGGGCGGGGCTGGAGCCAATGATCTGCAAGGTCCCTTCTAGCCCCTAACAATCTATGAATCTATGAATTTAGGAGAAATATATTTTTGGCAACTCTTCCATCAGCTCTTCATTGTTAGGTATCTTTTCTGTATGTTATCATTGGTTGTTGGGCTATTTCATCAGCCCTGGAAGGATTGCTACCTCCAGAAATGTAACAGGGCAGCCTCATGCCACACACATGAGACAGCCTGGCTGCTATGCTGCTGGTGTGTCCAGATGCCAGGGGCAGCTATTTTTGTGCTCCCTCCACCTCCATAGGCTGAGGTTGGGGCTGCTGCCCTGCACACTACCACTCCTCTCTAGTTATGCTTCTGGCGACTTTCAACTTTGTACTTGTCTCAAAGTTATTTACTTGTTCATCAGAAAACAAAATCAAGCTATTCCCCTATACATCATGGGCTGCAATCCACAGTGGCCTATCTTTTTCCTCTTGCAGCTACTTTTCTCTTAAATCCACTGCTGGGTTATGTGACAAGCAGGTGGACTTTAACACTTCCTTGCCTATTTTACCCTGTCACAGCTATAATGGAGCACCTTATGTAGACCCACAAGGGGTGGTGGGTGATGGTATTTGTAGGTTTCTAGGTACAAGGTGTAATGAATTCCATGTGTAAGAACCAGCCAAGCTTGCCATTCACATGTCTTCAGGGGTACAAAGGAGCCCCAAAAGGATTGTGAAAGGGATGGAGAGAATGAGGCTATAGACCAAGGTAGAAATGGCTTACAAGTAGGAAAAAGAAGGTGGAGATGCTGCAGTCCTGAAGGGTTGTAGTTGTGGCAGCAGAGGTAGAATAGGCCAGGATATGTGGGGAGGATTTCTGTTTGCTTGAAGTTAATCCTTTGAACTCTCCCAGCATGAAGCGGTTTCTGGACTGCATGCAATATCCAGAATTTAGCCCAAGTTTTACATCTCATTTGAAATACTGTAATGTACCAGCCTAGGTACCTAAGTCAAACTCCCTGCTTTTTTTCAAAAGTATAGAAAGTCCTGTGGTACTTTTTTGAAACCAGTAATAGAAATACATGGGGATTGATGAGAGCCACTTCCACATAGTATTCCCTGGTAATGTCTCTGATGGCCAAAAGCTCCCGAATTGACAAAAATGCCAAAGCAAACAAAGATAAAGACATGTACACCATTTTTGTCATACAAAAGAATAGAAACACATAAAGGATATTCATGTTGGTGGTTTTTAATAGTTTGAGCATACAACTTCATTAGCTTTAGTGAAACTCTCTGAGAAGCTAGATACTGCAATAGGGATTTAGGACTGTGTATTTTCTAGACAAATTGTTTTCTTAGGGCTTCTCTTTGCGGGATGTGAAGTACTACAGAAAAGCTATTCCTGACTGCATACTTACCATCTGTCTGGTGGTCTAGTGGTTAGGATTTGGTACTCTCACTGCTATGGCCTAGGTTTGATTCCCAGTCAGGGAGTATTTGTTTTTTTTTACCAATCGAAGAGTATTAGCCTGCTGACAGGATACAAGATGACTATGGTGGGGGTGACCACCCTCCCCCATAGTTGACCTAGATCTTCTGGGGGAGCACCTACAAAGGCTAAATATTTATAAGTCAGCTGGACCAGATGAACTACAGCCGAAAGTGCTAAAAGAACTGGCTGGCACCATCGTGTGACTGATGGCAAAGTTATTTGAAGACTCATGGAGCTTGAGAGAAGTCCCAAAAGACTGGGAAAAAGACAATGTGGTATCTATCTTTAAGAAAGGGAGAAGGGAGGACCCAGGAAACTACAGGTCATTCAGTTTGACCCTAATCCCAGGTAAAATACTGGAGAAAATCATCAAAGAAACTATCACACACATGGTTAACTGAAGGTAGTATTCTGAAGGATAGCCAACATGGCTTCATCATGGGCAGGTTATGCCAGACCAACCTCATTTCTTTCTACGATCAGGTTACTTGCTACCTGGATAGAGGAAATGAAGTTGATGTCATATACTTGAACTTCAAAGAGGCCTTTGACATGGTCTTCCAGGATATCCCCATGGTCAGATTGGGAAAATGCGGCCTGCACTACTTTGTGGTCCAGTGGCTAAGTAACTGGCTCTGTGGTAGTACCCAAAGGGTACTGATTGACGGAACTCAGTCATCATGCCGGAGGGTGACCAGTGGTATCCTTCAGGGGTCAGTACTTGGACCAGTGCTCTTTAATATGTTCATTAACAATTTGGATTCAGGTATTACAAGCAATCTGGCAAAGTTCACAGATGATGCCAAGCTATGGTTGTCATGCTCGAAAAAAGGCTGGCAATACAGGCCAGCCTGGACAGGATCTTGAAGTGGGCAGACATCAACCTGTTGTCATTTAATACAGAGAAATGTAACCATCTGGGGAGAAATAACCCACAACACACTTACAGGCTCGGCAGTGCTCTGCTTGCCAGCATTACAATTGAATGAGACCTAGGTGTCATGACCGACAGCAAAATGAACATGAGCCACCAATGCGATGCTGTAGCTGGCAGAGCTAACCAAACACTAGCATGCATCCACCGAGGTATCTCAAACCAGGCAAAGGATGTCATCCTCCCACTTTACTCGGCCTTTGTGAGACCACAACTGGAGTACTGCATCCAGTTCTGGGCGTCGCACTTCAAGGAGGATGTGGAGAAGCTTGAGAGAGTCTATAGGAGAGCCACATGCATGATTAGAGGCCTGGAGACCAAGGCGTACAAGGAGAGGCTGAGGGACTTGGGATTGTTCAGCCTGGAGAAGAGAGGACATGGGGGTGGGGCGGGACTTGGGTTGCAGCCTATAAGTATATTAGGGGCATACATCAGGGTTTGGGAGAGCATCTATTCACCAGGGCCCCCCAGGGGAGGACAAGAAATAATGGGCACAAGCTGATTGAGGATTGCTTCAGGCTAGACACAAGGAAAAACTTCTTTACAAGCCAAGTGTTGAGAGTTTGGAACAGGCTTCCCCAAGAGGTGGTAGAGTCATCCACCCCAGCGATCTTCAAAAAATATCTTGATGCCCATGTTGCTGGGATCATTTGATCCTAGTAGTCTTTCCTGCCCATGTGCAGGTGGAGTGGACTCGATGATCTGTAAGGTCCCTTATAGCCCCTAACAGCTATGAAACTATGAAACCGATTAACTTTCCATATGGTTATTTTTATTCCAAAATAAGCATGCCTCATTCCAAATTACTTTAATCCAAAAAATATTGCCTATGACCCAAGAGCATTGTATATATCTGAGAAAAGACAGTTTGCAGCTTTCACACATCTTAGCATACTGAGGCAAAAACTATGCAGGATGTCCTATCTTATATTAAGATTGCAAATTGCCTTCTGTTCACAGGGATTATTAACCAGGACCAAGCAAGAACACCCCTTTTCCTAGTGAAGGTGCATCTAGAAAGGAGAATTTCTTTCTGCTGTGCATAATATAGAAATGAATGCATGTCTTTTACAAGAAGTTAATTAAGAAAAATGGCTGATAGAAGCCTGCCTGGGAAAATGGCATTGAAAATAGAAAGGCCAGTGTCTAGAAAGTTTAATTATGATTTAAATGGATTAGGATGAAATGTTTGTCACTCAATCAATTACTTAGTGCACGTAGATGCAATTTCCATCAGTGTTCTTACTCCCTGTTGCTATTTTTTATCTAATCTACCACAAAATAAATACACTGAATTGCTGAGTAACTCAGCAGTAGAGATTAGACCTTGACACTCTCTAGGTTTTCCCAGTAGAGAATTTGCTAGAGAGACTGTACAGAACAAAGTCTGTGAACTGGTCATCTAGCATGTATTTTGTTTTTATCACCCTGGAGCCAGTCACTGGCCTGATCAGTGAATAACTCTGTTAAGATGCTTGTCAAAGATATTTAGCAGTTTATTAGACCTTAAGACAAGAAAATATAACAAAGAACAAATAAGGAGAAGAAAGAGAGAGACTGCTTTTCTCAATGTTACCTGATCAATAAAAAACAGAGAAAAAAATAACAGGTAGACCTTGCCTAATAGGGCTGTGTGAAATTTCACTGGCTGTTTCATTCTAACAATGTTTCGGCCAATTTTGAGGTCAAAACAGCAAAATCAGAACAAAACAAAGGTGGTCAAAATAGCCTTGAAACAAAACGACGCTGGTTGAAATGTTTTGACCATAGGCTGGGGATGGGAATTCAGTCCAGCTGGGCTAACTTCTGATCCTCAGCGCAAGATTCAGCAGGGGGTGGGGGGCAGCCCAGCAGGGCTGCTTCCCAGGGCCCCATGATATATTGCGCAGGGATCGATGTACATGCTATATCGCACCTGGACCGATGTACCATGGGGCCCCAGGAAGCAGCCTAGCCGGGCTGCCTCCCGCCCCCTGCACAATGTAGCACTGGGGATGGGAAGTCTGCCCAGCTGGTCTGACTCCCCATCCCCAACAAAACTCGAAACAGCGTCAAAACAGCCTTTTTTCTGTTTCGATGGAATGGAATGGAAATGCTGTTTCGACTCCAAATGAAATTCAAGATGAAACACTGTTCCCCCGGACCATTGAAACTCAAGGTGAATCAGAACAGTGTCGTTTCACACAACCCTATTGCCTAACATTTTTTACAGCTTGATCTCAAATTTGTTCACAAAGGATATAGGCATGATTATCCCTGTTTGGGTTAAGTGAGGTACAGGGAAATGAACTTATGTGTCCAGTTCACCCACCCTGCTAGTAGTTGAAAGGGACTAATACATGAATGACACATGCCCCAGAGGCTGGGGGGGCATGGCGACCGCCCGCAGGTGGTGATGGCAGTGGCGGCAGTGGGGGTTTGGTGGCAGCGAGCAGTGAGCTTCCACAGGCAGCCGCAGCGGTGTCTGTGGTGGGGTGGGGAGAGGGGTGGCAAGCTCCAACTGGCTGTCAGTGATTACCCACAGATGCCGCCAGCAGTGGCGGTGGTGGCCAGCAGCGATTGGCGACTGCCTGCAGATGCCATCAGTGGTGAGGCTTGGAGTGGAGACAAGGGACTGCCTGCAGGTGCCACTGGCAGCATTGGCAGCAGCCAATCAAATTGGGTGCACTGCCAATCTCAGGGGGTGCATGTGTAACTGCATACATCCCCTATGTGTTGCCAGTAGACTAATACATGACAGAGTCCAGTCCACGATAAGACACGACTTCTCAGTTGTATGCTATTAAAACTCTTGAGCACCTGCAAAGTTAAAATTCTTTTTAATTATTCAGAAGCCCTAAAAAAAACTATGAAAATTAAATGTGCACTGACTAGATAAAGTAATATAATATACCTTGCAACTTTGTTCAGTTTTATGTTAACCTATCCATTCTGTTAGCCTTTGTACCCTGCTGGAAAACAAGAGAGTAACTGGTAGGAGTCATGAACTAAATCTTTAAACTATTATTTTGTACCATGGTGTCACAGAGCACTGGGGTGCCCTGTGCCTGAGGAAAGAAAAACTGCTAGAGAAGGAGCCCTTCAGGGAGCACAGCTGTGGGTTGCCGGGGCAACTAATGAGAGCCAGCTGACCGGATGGGGCAGGGCCTGGCCCTTATATAGCCAAGAAGCAGCGGCCTGAGGCAGTTCCCTGCCAGCAGCCAGAGAGGCAGGTGTGCTGGGAGATGTGAGGAGAGGCCTGACTGGAGGTATTGCTAACAGCAGCTCCAAGATGCTGGAGCAATGTTGTTGTAGCCAGACGGCTGATGTTTGATTTATAGCCAGGAGGCTCAAGTTTGTGTTGCTGTTTGTTATAAGACCGGTGGTTTGGGTGAGGCTATTAGGGGTTGGAGGAGGCCTCATAGGAGACCCACAATAGTGTGGGGATCCAGGCGCCAGTAAGGGCGCAGTTTACGGGGGGTGCATAGACCCCAGCCCCAGAAAGGGGGCAGCACTAAGGAGAAGCCCAAGTGTGGGCACGGCGAGCCCCAGAAGGGGGGTTGCATGACTGAGAAGCCCAAGTTGGGCACGGCGAGCCCCAGAAAGGGGGCAGTCCTACGGAGTAGCCCAAGTGGGGCACGGCAAGCCCTAGGAAGGGCGCCATCTGGGTGAGGAGCCCAACTGTGGACGCGGAGAGCCCCAGATAGGGGGCAGTATTATTGCAAAGCCCAAGTTTGGGCACTGGGAGCCCCTGATGGGGGGCTGCATTGTAGGGAGGCCCAAGTCGGGCACCAGAGAGCCCCAGGAAGGGGCAGCACAGGAAAGAAGGCCCAGGGAGAAAGGTAAGGGGCCATATAGGGAGAGAATAGAATTAAGACAACAGTGATTACATCTGTGAGGCTTGGGCTGCGGTATTGGGGAGGAAAGGAGCCGCAGACAGCGACCCCTAGCGGAGGGGGCAGGACAAGGGCAACCTCCTGCTAATTAATTACTTAATTAATTAAGATCAAAGGCATGGCAGGCGAGACAAGGCGGGCGGGTGCCCAGAGACAGGGGCATGGGTCACCCTGAGGGCGGCCCAGAGTGACGACCTGTCACACATGGATATTTATCAACACAATATCATGGATATGTCTTCCATGGCTTTCACCAGTCTTTGATGACATGTTCATTTACTTCGGAGGGAGGGAGGAAGGTATTATTTTCCCCATTAACTAAGGCACCTAACTTTCCAAAGGTCATGCGGGAAGCATGTGGTTCACATGCTGAATTCAGGAGTCCTACATCCTGTGGCAATGTCATAACACTAGATCATCCTTCTTTTCTATGGCATTCTGCCATAGGGCTGAGTGCTAGCTTATTCTATTCCCATTGAAATGTGTGAGAGTTTTGACACTTCAGGAAAAATAGGTGTTGAACATTCCTGAGGTGTACATCAGATGCTTTACTGCATAGTAAGCATGTGCATCTACACCTGCACATGCTTCCTGTGCAGTAAACCTCGCTATTTGTGAGTAAATTTGCTATCTGCAAATGCAAGTATCAAATTTACTTGTGATTGGTTACTGCCCAGTAGCGCTCATGTAAATGACTGACCAGGAGCAATCTGCTTCCAGTTAGCCGGCCACTAGGGGGCAGGAGATTGCTCCCTGCCCCTGGGAGCTGCCTGCTGCAAAGGCAGGCTCTGCTACCAGAGCATGGGTGGGGACTATGTCGCCCTACCCTAGAAGCAAGGAGCTCCAAGCCCCACCACTCCAAGATTGTGATTGGGGATTGGGAGATCCTTATCTCACAGCTCCCACTTCACCATCATGATTGGGGACTGGAGCACTGGGAGATCCTTATCTCCCAGCCTGAGACCTGTGACCACAGAGACTGGGCTGGGAGATAAGGATTTTCCAGCTCTGGCCACATGACCATGGAGCTGGTGGTTGTGGAGCTTGCACTGGGAATGACCTGCTGGTGCAGGCTGGGGAGCCTGGGTGGTCTCAGCCCCTTGCCTCAGTCAACCAGTGGGGCAGCTAGCAGTGAGGTAGCTGCTACTTGGCCCACCAGCGGATGGGGCAGGAGGCTGGGACCCCTCTGCCCTAGCAACAGGGAGCTCCTGGGCATAGTACCCTGCCCCAAATTGGGGAGCTATGCCCAGGAGCTCCCTGTTGCCAGGGCAGAGGGGCATTGTCCCCGTCCCAGGAGCAGGAAGCCTCCCAGGGGCAGGGTGCAATGTCCTAGCTCTGGCCAGGAGGCACCTCAGTTTATAACTGCAGGGTATTCCATACCAGAAGTTTAATACTGGAAGAAAAGTTGTCTTGAGGTGCAATTAGAAAATGTCCTACAATGTCAGAAAAATGTTATGCCTTCATTTGAAATTGCTGTTCTTTGCCATATTTTCCATAATATAATTTTCATTGATGCTTTTTGTTAGCTGTCTCCTGGCCTGGTGCTTCCTGCCAGCCCCTGGGCCAACCCCTGGGCCATTGAAGGACCCCAGGAA
>NW_005842989.1:439423-456770 GCF_000455745.1 Alligator sinensis | reverse complement strand
AAGGAATGGTTTGTTGCTATTAGCAGCAAATCTGCTCCTGCTTCCCTGCATGTGTGGGAGCCTGCCAAAGAGTGTTTACTCTTGAGTAGTTTACTCATGAGTAAACTGCTCCCAGATCTAATTCACATGTAGACATACCTAGATATTACTAAATTTGATATCAAGATTCAGAGTCTCATCTGGCACAAATATAGATATCTCCACTGAAGGCACCTCAGTTTATAACTGCATAGTATTCCATACCAGAAGTTTTATACTGGAAGAAAAGTTGTCCTGAGGTACAAAAAGAAAATGTGCTACAATGTCAGAAAAATGTTATGCCTTCATTTGAAATTGCTGTTCTTTGCTGTATTTTCCATAATATAATTTTCATTGATGCTTTTTGTTAGGTTGTTGACACTTGGCAAAAGTTAAATGCTGGCCTCTTAGAAAGGTTAAAACCAGAATTATTGACAGAGTATCAATAATAAATTTAGTGGTTAAGGTCTTATCCTCAAAAACAAGTTTGTAGGTAATTTCTTCTAAATATTTTGCTAAACTTTCTTACACTGTCTTACTCATGCAGGCTATTTTTGTATTCTCGCACTAACTCAAAAAGGATGCCATGTCAATCTTTATTTTTATTGAATTTTTAGAGCTAAGAAAAGAATTCACATGAATTAATTTGTCATGCTGTCTTTTTCAAAATGCTCCAAAAGAATTCTCAAATATTTATATCTAAACTTCTTCAATAAATTTAGCAGTACTCCAAAGAATCCTCCTGGCTCATTTTTTGCTTCTAAATCTTACTCAGGGTGGGTGCCTCAACACGAGATACTTTACTGTGCATTAGATTAATCTAATGCACAGTAAAACATCATCACCTACACATTCATGGGATTTACTGTGTAGTTTGCTAGTACCAACAAATACAGGTGACTCCTGGCTCCCCATAGGCATGGATAAGGAGTGGGAGACAACTAGGGTGTGTGCTGTGCAGGCAGCGGCAGGGCTGAGGGGACAGAGAGCTCCCCTAATCCATCAGTCCTGCTTCTGCCCATGAATCACACACCCCAGTCAGCTCCCACCCCCTGCACATGCCTGGAGGGAGCCAGGAGATGAGCAGCGCTGGGACCTGGGGAAAACACAGGGGTGCGGGGAAGCAGCACTAGGACTGGGGGGGAGATGCAGGGAGGGAAGCAATGCCAGGACTAGGGGAGAGGGGAACTCAGGGGGGAAGCAGAGGAGGGGATTGGGGTGAGATATGAGGGGAAAGTAGCACTGTGGGAAGGAAGCAGCACTGGTCCCCAGCACTGCTCACCCCTCACATCTCTGCCTACCCAGTGTCCAGCACTGGTTCCCCCCGCATCTCTCCCTGAGTCCTGATGCTGCTTACTCCTACACTCAGGCACAGGGTATTGCCCCAATCCAGCACTGCCAAGCTAGGCCGTGATCCCAAGTTCTGCACAGCTGGGAGGTGTTCCCGCTCCTGGACAGCTGGCTCCCACACCCTGGAGCCCAGATCTGACCCCTGTGTCCCCTGCCAACCCAGGGCTGGCATCTGGGGGAACTGGGAGCTCCCCCTGGATGTTGCAGGGGGGCAAGCAGGGCAGGGGGGCAGGAACAGGCCTAGACTGAACTGCCCCTGCTGGGAGCATATTTGTTCCCGACAGGGGTACCCATGTAAATGTGTAGCTGGAAGCACTTTTATGAACGTGAATTTTCTTTCCAGTAAATTCAGGCACATTAATTGCACGTGTAGATGTGCCTGGTATCATGAATATGGACCAGCTTGGATCAGGACATGGTTCTTTAGATGACACGTGACTCCCATCAGGTGGGGGTTGATTCATTTCCAGTCCCTAGACTTAAATATCTGGGCATTTTCATTGGAGGGTCCACCATTTTGTGTTTGTTTCCCTACTTGGCCAGACCTTGCCTATGTCTGTTGATCTTGCAGAATATGGAGCACCCCAATCTCTAATCAAATTAATATGTACTTGGCCTCCATTCCTAAGTGCCTTTTTGCTTTGCTTCAGAACCAGTAATTCTTGAGACATTTGTCTTCCTTCTGCTGATGATAGACCTCAACCCTTAATAATCTGGCAGCTAGGGCTGACACTTGGTGGTTGGATAAATAAATTAATAATAGCCCATGTGGCCTCTAGGGCATTAAGAATTAAAAGTAGGACCTTAAGAAATAAAAGTAATCAGAGACCAAACAAGTTTAGGAAGGAACAAGTACTCTATTGGAGGGAAGGACAGGGTTAAAAATAGAGGGGTAAGGATAGGAATTGGGTTGAAACAACATGGTTGGGGAAGCACGGGTAATGAATGAACAAATCAAATGCATAATAATACTCAGACATCCTCCCCAGGCAACAATCTCTAATAATGAGATGTCAGCAGAATTACACACAGTATAATTACACACAGTACAGGGGTGTATGTTGTAGCTGTGTTGGTCTAAGGCAGACAAGGTTCTTTTTGTAAATCTTTTTGTAAATCCGCTATCTTTTATTAGACCAACTCAAATAGTTGGAAACATTCTTCTTTGCAAGCTTTCAGGTACAATTACCCTTTGTCAGGCAGAGGAAGCATCTGCACATTGTCTGTGCCCTTCCTGGATAGCGTAGTAAACCAGCCAGAGGCCAGTATATACACACGCGAGTGTAGCCCATGTGTGGTCTGTTTGCACCCCATCTCTCTCTTTTATAACTGCATAGAGATAAATGACTAAAGGAAAAACACTCCAGGCCTGTCGGGCACTTGCACATAGCACAGTGCCAATCTATCTCTAGAACAGAAGATGCCTTCACCAGGCTATGTACCCACAGACCAGCCTTGCACCACTAGTGCTTATTGAACACATATCCTATTGCAAGACAGACGTCTCTTTGGGTGGAGGCTAAATAATTAACCTTCATTTGTTCCCATGGGGTAATTTCCTACCCCAGACACGTATTTTGTGAGTATCTTAAAGTTAATTAATTCTAAATGTTTTTCTTTTTAGGACATTGTCATTGTTTCATAGTTTCATGGTAGCTAGGGTCAGGAGGGACCTGAACAGATCATTTAGCCTGACCCCTTGCCACAGGCAGGAATGAATGCTGGGTTCAGAAGGCCCCAGACAATATTGGCACTGCAGTACACAATATTCCCAAAGAACAGCCAACTTACATGAATGGTTTGGTCTCTGGATAAAAACTGCCCAGGGTAACATGTTACCCCATGTGTGAATGTGTTTTTTCCATATGGGGTAACAATTTATCCAAAACCCATGTTAACTCATTGGGGTTACTTGTTACCCCATTGCAATTTCTGTATATATGACAGGCCTAGACCTGTTTGGTGACTTTGGCTGGATGCATCTGAAAGGTCAGTATTCATTCACACCTCATTCATGCCCACTTCAGGTATCCATGGTAACTAATGGATGGCCATCCTCCACTCTTCTTTTGCAGAACATGTGGTAATCCCTTTTGCTAACCACTTTGTTTGCAGGCTGCAAGGTCATCAAAACACCCTGCCCTTTGCCAAAAAAACCCCAACCTTTGTCACACCCAAATCCACCTCTGCTCTCTTTTCTCATGGCAAAACTATGCCTCACCTGCCCCTTTCATAACATACAAGCTACTTTGCCCTGCCTTTGCTGGAAGTGAGATCAAGCAGCAAAGGGACAGCAGAGAAGTAATAGAACATCATATTGCAATACAGCATACACTATAGAGTCCCCTTCAACAGTAAGGGCTTGACTCCCCCCCCCATGACCATTTTACCTGCTCTCAATAAGCCCCTGCATGTGTGGTTTCCAAATAGCATCCGCCCACATTTGGCTTGCCTGCAAAGGGTGGATGCTAATCTCTGGCTTCTGTGCCCAGGAGGAGAAGGTGCTACGTGCACTGCCATAGGGCTGTGTGGAATTGCTTCTCTGACAGCATAGGTGGAAAGGCTTGTCTTTGATTTTTATTTATATGCATGCACCATAACCTGTTAGTGGGTGGAGAGGAAAGAAAGCCGGACATTATTCATGACTACAATAAAAACAAGGGTGGGGTGGATAACTGTGACCACTTAGTCTGTATGACCACCTGCAGACAGAAAATCAACAGGTGGCCAATGACATTATTTTTCAATATGCTGGATGTGGCTGCCATTGCCAGCTTCATCATTTGGCTAGGCCACAATGCAAACTGGAAGCAAAGAACACATTTAACAAGATGCTGCTTTTTTTTGGAGGAGCTTGGAGAATTGTTGATCGACAGAAAAACAAAATGGAGAATGGATACATGTAATCTGTCAAATTTGGTATGACTGCCCTAAATTACAAACTGCCACAACACACCCCAGTAGAACCTTCTGAAAGCATAAGTGGACGTTGTGCTTTTTGTCCAAGGACAGATGACTGCAAAACCCGGAAATTATGCAAATTGTAAGCGATTTGCTTGCATGCACCTCAGTACATCACTGCTGCTTTGCAAGGAATGCAATATTTAGTTAAACCAGTTAGGAAATGTTTTTGGAAGTAATTGTTAGATTGAAAACAGTGTGAACTTCAGACTTAGCAAATTGTTCATTCATGTTTTGAAACTCTAAAAAAAGTTTAAATTTGTTTCTAGTTTTAGTTAAATAATATTTTGGGTTCAAATAATCATAAATACTCTTTCAAACAATCTGTATGCTTAATAAATAGTTTTTGGTATATTTATACTGTTGTCACTGGTTCCATTTTGTTCATGCAGGTGGGGTAACAAGTTACCCCATGAGACCAACAGTGTCGAATTGCGGGGTAACAAGTTACTTCATGAGAACAACAACAAGTACAGTTTCATGAGAATGGATGAGGGTTAAGACTGGCAAAGAATCCTGTCCCTTTGGGTACAGAGTCAGGAAGCACTCTTCATTTCTCCTAGCTTGTGATCATTTGGTGGGGAGTTGGGAAGCATAGTCTTCCATCACTCGCAGGCATAGCTAGGTGATGGGTGGAAATGCCACTGTGGAAATGAGGGATTTTGGTTGGCAGACGCCAACATGGAAAATCTAATTTGCTTTCTTACTGATGAGAGGACAACTTGAAGGGCTCTCTGTTCTGCTATTCAAAGGGTTTGGGTTTTCAAACACAGATTAGGGTGGCCAATGTAGTGTCATTCCTCCAAACACCTAACCATCTGCGTGAACTGCAGACAGCTGTTTTTCTCCAGCTGTGTCTTTGCAGCGTGTCTATTTGTCATACCATTTTACATACAAGAACAAGCACTTCAAGGTCTGGCCCCTGTTCAGAGAAGTATTGTCCCAGATATTCCTGCACTGCATCCTCTTTTCATCAGCTTCTACATGTCTTACTTCTGAGGAGCCTCATTTATAAAACATCCTGGTTTCATTTGTTCACTGATACTTACATTTCATATTGTAATCTATTTTTAAATAATGTGTATGGAATCAATGCTGACTAGGCTAAAAGGCAGATGCGCAAGCCCAGTCAGGGGGAGGAAATCTGAGCTACCACCATCACCCCTCATTCACGCTACTGTGTTTATGATTTTGCAGCACATATGGTTCCCTGTCAAGGGATTCCATAACATGAGGCAATTATTAATAACTAGACTGCAGTTTTGTAATACAAGTGATGCACTAAAAAGCCAAATCTCAAATCACGGCATAACACTTTGGCTCTAATAGTTGTCAGTGTTAAGTATTATATTTTGTATACTCGTGATGACTAAACAGATTTTAAGGCATGATTGGAATAGACATGTTATATATAGTTGCTGCTAGGGACGATGAGGGAGACTGTGGTGCAAGAAGTCATGTCTCTACAATCTGTATTGGAGACCTAGATGGGACTCCCAGATTGGAAAGTTGTAACAAATCAGTAGAATGCTTCATTTCTTGGCCTTTATATCATGAACTCATGGTCAAGTCCATTTTAGCAGACATTTGAGATGGAAATGCCTGGTTGATCACCTTGTTCATACTGTGGGAAGACGACTGGGCAGAGGTGCACCTTGTGGGCTAACTGAATCAGAGACACATGTCTTGAGAAGGTAGTGGAGTTTTGTTTCACTCTTAATCTTTTGTTAATGTCTAGCTGAATTTTAAGTGTATCTTGTGATAATTTACATTTCTGCAGGGCTTTTCATCCTGGGAGCTCAAGCTGCTTTCCAGTTCCCACTGGATGAACCTCCATAGCAATCCCATGGGGAGGTGAGTACTACTATCCCCATTTTACAGAGGGAGAAATTGAGGCACAAATAAATGACTTGCCCAAGACCACAAATGAGGTTTGCAGTAGCACTAAGAATAGCAGATCGGTTTTCCAGTTGCTAGTCATTTGCCAAGACAAACGAACATGAGTCAAGTCCAGAAGTCTTTGTCCTTATCGTCAAGGTGCGCAGTGGCCTGTACTCAGAATATCTAAAATGTCACTGAAAACTTCCAGCTGGAAACCATGGTAAGCTTCCCAGCTCCGACAGGATAGAATAATTTTACCTTAAGGGCAGAGCTTGTCTGTGGGAAAGATCACTTTCTAGGGAACTCGTATGAGATTGTGGAACAACTTCTACCAGGTACTGAGGGCTATCGTAAATCTCATCACCTTCCACTCCAAAAGCCAGGTGCATTTCTCTGACCTACTTTCTTTAACATAATTATGTAGTGCTGCACACATTAAAATAACATCAACCTTGGTCATCACTAAACACTCCATCACTCATGGTTCTCTCCCTAGGGAGAGGTTGAGTGGAAAAAAATACTTGGCAGGTGTCCATCGGGTCACTTATTTGCTACTAGAAGGTGCTCAGATGCCATGATGTGATGAGCAAGGTATAATAACTTCTAAAGAATAGAAGAGCATGATGCTTTTACACTTCTGTTCAGGCTAGTGCACCTCCATCCCCATAGATCACTCCAGAAATTTGAATTTTATCGATAGGCACCATTTCATTTTTGTCTCAATTAAGAAAGATCATGCCACAACCTGCTGAGGATTATGCGTATTAATATGGTAATTTATTACCATTATTAAGATATATATATATATGAATTTTTAAACTTATTAGTAATAAATGCTTTTGTGCCCCATCAATAATATATCATGTGAAAATTAGTGTCTAAATTAATGTTGTGTGGCTGCAACTAAAAAAAAAATTGCATCATCTTTATTGCATAATAAAATGGCTTTAATTGTTGGAGTAGAACAGCTTTATAACATATCATTACTTTTGGTAACAACCTCTGCCTTTTCATCGATCAGAAAATGTTATCAGTCAGAGCCAGACTGAAAATAAAACTAAAGAATAACATTACTGGGAGGATGCAGTTGAGTGAAATAAATTGACATTAGCGTGGCTTTGAATACAGAAAGGAACATAATTAACAAGAAGATTTACAGAGTAACACATTTTCAAGTTCTGAAGCCAAATGTTTGTACCCAAAGCTTTAAAGCATTACATATGATTTTACCGCAATTTTCAAAATACAAATGACATCTTGTCATGTCTTTTTCATAATTATTTTTTTCCCTTTCTAGTGGTTTAATTAAGGAATATTTTGAGGTTTTGGTTGAACTAATGCTCAAGTCAATGATCCATAGAGCAAAGATGCAGCCTGTGAAAGCCGGCAGTGACTAGAGGGTTAAAACAATCCCCTGTTCTCATTTATGTAAGTGCCTAAATGTAGATTTATGAGTCTTATGCTTCTACATACAAATATAATGGAGAGGAAAATATATTTAGATAAGCTTGCTTTTGGTGGTAATGTTTTCACCAAGCCACTCTCTGCCCTTTGGATCTTATTCAGGAAAGCATCCATGTTCAACAAAGCATTAAAGCTCATGTTTAAAGCCAAAGACATACTTTTGTGCTTCCCAAAATCAGAGGGTTTTGTGAAAGGGTCTGGGTGGTGACAGTAGCTAACACACCTGGAATATTGCTAAATGATGATGATAAAGGCTTAGTTAGGTAAGGAATAAAGAAATCTTGTGGGGTGACATCAGTCTGAGTTTAGTTAATTTAGACTCAGGAGAGAAATACACTGTCTGCCTGTTTCTTGTAGATGCATAGAGATCACTTTTATTATCATGACTATAAAATCTTATCTCTTTTCTTCCCTGAGTCTCCAGCCAACTTTGAATGGTTGAGTTTGTTTTGGGTATAAACAAGCATCCCAAGCTACGGGCTCTAGTGATGAGCCTCCGATGCCATAATTCCACTCTGGATCCAAACTAGAACAAACTTGAGGGTGTGTAAGTTCATCAGAGTAACAAAGTAGTGAATCAGGCCAATATTTCTATCCTCATGGGGTATGTCCAGATGAGTGTGCATGTGCGTTTTATTGGGTACAAATAGCAGCAACACATATTTGTGCTGCTTCTAGTTGTCCCTGGGGAACACCCCTGCACACGCACTCTGGCATGGGGCAGATTGCCCTGGGTGGGCTAGGGGAGGCTGAGGCCCGCACCTCCCTTACCTGGGCTCCTGGGGGTCTCCGAGGGCTGCAGTGGTGGCAATCTGGGTGAGCAGAGCTTGGCTGGTAGCCAGAGTATGGCTCTGGCCGGCCAGGCTCTGGGTTTGGGTGGCACATGCTACTGCCACGTGTGCCATGCCGCTTTTTCTCAGAGTGATTTTTTTTGTTGATACCAGGATTGTTGGAACTGGTAGGATATTTCTGGAAGCCAGGATTGATGTCAGAGTATCTTCCATTGTTTGGACTGACCATTCTCTTTCTCCTGTTCTGATTGATTTTTCACTTCAACTGCACTGAGCTTTCTTTTGTACTTCTGCACTATTCTCCCCCTGCCCTTCATTTCCTTCTCTGTCTTCTGCCCTTTCCATCACTCACTCATGCCACTTTTCCTTCCCTTTGCCTTCCATTGAGCTTCTCCCATCCTCCCTTAACCCACCACATCCAGACACAGACCTCCTTCTCCAGGGCACACCCAGAGTATTTACTGGACATCATATTATTCTGCTTATGTATTATGCCAATTTCCTCAATACCTCATGTGTCCTGTTTGCTTACATTGGGTACTCCTTGGAGCAAGACCTACGTATTATTTTGCATTTTTATGGTGCCTAGAACAATTAAGCTTGAATATTGGCTTGCCCTTGAGCATTACCATCCTAATGATGACTAATGATTATTATCACTAAGAGTAAGCCATTAATATATTTAAGTACCTTACATATATTAGTGCTGTATAACAAAAGAATGAAGCATTTTGCCATTTTGAGAGTGTAATGACAGACAATTTGCTATGTTGATCTCAGTTCTGCTATTTACTTGTATGGGATATGAATATGGCAGGCTGTATCTAAATTCACACATATATGCCATATTTACTTGAATCCAAACTGAGATTAGCCACTTCATTCAACACAGACAAAAAAGCCTCCTTGCCATTGATTTGAGTACAAGAAGGGGAGTATGGGGACAGTGGCTGTGGCTCTGATTCTGACCCCTAGCTGCTACCTTCACTTTTCTCTGATCCTTAGGGGCTAGAGTTGCTGTTGCTACAACAGCTGCAAGCTGGCTAGGTTGGAGCCAGCTGGAACTGCAGTCATGACTAGCTGGTAACTGGTAAGTGGGAGGCAGAGGTGGGTGGGGCAGGCAGCAGGGGGGCAAGTGGCAAGGAGACAGGTGGAAGTAGGTACAAGCCCTGTTGGGGATACAGACATGGGGTGCACCCATACCGATGGGGACAGGCAGCTGGGGCGGGGGAAGTGCTGGGGGGCAGGTGGCAGGGGGAAAGGGGCATGGAGTCAAATGGATATTTGACTCCCTCATCTTTTTCCCCCCATCTATGACCCTGTGTAATTTCCCGTCCTGCTCACTGGTGCACCTTGTTCATAGGAGTTTTTCTGGTTTCGCTGTTGCTTGAGGAGAGGACAGCTCATTAGAGGGTTAGATTTCAGAAGGTCCTCAGGTGTTCTTACCTGCCATGTCTTTGATAGAAAAAATAGTTTAATTGGGAGGAAGATGGTATGTCCTGCCTTCTGGTACCTTTCTTCAATTTTCCTGTCTGTCTTCCTGTTTGGGGCTCCACCTCCCCTACACCACACCTAACACCAACCAAAGATGTTATTCTCTTGCTTCCTAAGTCCAGACCAGTACAGGATCTGATATCCTGGCCTTTGAATTATGTAATTTGGATTTGGACGTTGTCTCGTCTGGTTCTTCGCGGGCTATATTTGGTCTGGCCCAAACACCTACCAAACTCCGGATTACCTTTCTCCCTGGCAAATTTCCCCCTTTTTTGGGTCTATACTTGCTGCAGTCTAGACGTCCGTCCCTCCTTATCTCCTCAGGTTCCTGCTGGGTCCAATCCTGTCTGGAGATGTCTGGAGTCCACGGCATCTCTTTGAGTGAGTCCTTCAGCCCTCTAGGGCTCATCTTATCTTTATATACCCTTTCCTGGGGCAACCACCACTTCCCCTCAGTGGGGCTTGGTCCTGCTACAGGCTGTGCTGGGCCCACCAGGGAATCCCCTTCTAGTCCTCCATATCTCTCTTCCGCTGGGCTTTTTATCCTGGCTCCAAGGGACCAACCAGCGAATCGGCTCCAGCATGCTGCCATAAAGCTCTGTGGTTCCTTTCTTTTCCTCTTTGATGCGGCATCTTATCCTGCCATGGCTTCATTTTCACCACACTCCCGGCTTGGCACAGTGTCCCGTCAGCTCTGCTCATCCCTCGTCTGAGGTAAGTCTCTCCTCATGGCTCTGTGCCTGCCACAACCTGCCTCTCCTTACCCCAATGCAGTGGCGGGCAGGGGGCATACCTTTTTTAACCCTCCAAAAATTAGATTCTAGACATGGAAAATTAAAATAAATGTATATATTCTCCATGTCTAGAATCTCATTATTAGACAGTCATCTTAAACTCAAAGTCATCTTGGATTTGGGTAAGTATGGTAGGTCCATTTATCAATTGTTCCATAGCTACAAAGTATACCGAGAAACAATAGCAAGAGCATGGAGGTGTTCTTAGGTAAGCTTCATGGTCTCTTTTCTGTGATTAGCTTGTCTGTTCACCATGTGCTGGGTGCTTTGTATAGACATGCCCAGGGCTGTGAAAACATGTACTGTCATGCAGATTGTATGCACATTTTTTCTTTATTGTTCTTTATGTGACTTAATTTTCCATATGAAAAACGTATGAAGCTGGGAATGTATTGACACTTTGATATATCCTTGTGAGTAGGTTAATGAGCTGGCTTTGCCCTGTGGGAGCTCTTCAAAGAAGCTTTGCTCACAGAAACAAACCAAGAAACCAAAACTTGTAGCCTTCTCTGGACAGCAGGAGAGGTCCTTTTGCTCTTGCCCCTTTCTGGTGTTAATCTTATCTGAGTTCCAGTCTGCCTTCTGCCCACAGACCAACCACTTCTTCTCTCTACCTGGATTCTCCTTGCTCTCTCCTGTGCATTTTGAACTGCCACCCTGATGCTCTGAGTAACTAATTTCCTACCCCACCACTAGGCTTCTATAATAAGACTTTCTGTTCCCACTTAAAGGGCCAGCTCACCCTGCTACACTCCCTCACAAAACATTTCATCACTAGTGCTTTATTTTTACGAAAACTACCCTTTCTTCCCAAAAAACGATCTCCTTACTACCTCCAAAAGATCTCTTAAATGTTATGCCCATCTTGCTGGGGTCAGTCTTTCCTGCCCAAGTGCAGGGGCGGGGGGGCAGGGGAAGGGGGAGGGGGCTGGACCCAATGAGCTGTTAGGTCCTTTCTAGCCCCTAACAACTATGAAACTATAAAACTATGTTATCATAAAAAAGAACCCCATAACCTAAAAAAACATAATATTTCCCCCAGTAGTTTCAGTGGCATCAGCCCTTTTACTTTCATTCCTACTCTATCCTTCTTTTTATTCCAAATATTTATTTAAATAAATTAGAATTATAGGCTAAGATTTAAACAAAGTGAGAACAATGGGTACATTTAGGTACATATTTAGGACTCTGAATAGGAAGGTCAATTAAAAAAAGATGCCGAGTGGCCAAGAGTTCTGCTTGAAGTCAAGGAAAGCTGTTGATTACACAGCATTATTGAAAATCAGGTCACTTAAGCAGGTTCAAGAAGTCCAATTTTAGGTACCCACTCTTTAAAAACCTTTGTTATGGGGTTCCTTGTTTAGTGGTATCTTTGATGCATAAGTGACCAGCTGAACTCAGTGGAAGAAGGTAGGAATGGAAGAGAATAAGGGAACATAATACTGAACTGAGAGAGAGAAAGGAAATGTGAAATTCTCAATGTCACATTACAAAGGGAAAACTGAAGACAATAAAAACATCTGCTTTAGTATTGGCAATACTGATTATTAAGTGTGAGAAAATGAGTATCTAATTTATAGCACTGGAAGATGCAACCTATTTTGGGAAAATAGGTTGCCCAAACCTACTGAACTGCTATCTAGTCACTTCTGAGTAGCTTTGCAGCTGTTTTATGTCCCTTTGTGAGGATGATAGCCTGTGTTGCTTTTTGTCCACTTGTGTACTATGTACTGACTTTTGGCCCAGGAAAGTCTGGCTTCCATTGCTGCAGGTGCTTGCTCTGGGATTCTCTGTTAAGATTCCTGGGTGTGGTGCTAAAAACAGAGTTTGGGATAGAATGAGCAATTCCCCAAATGGATCCCAGTCTTCCAGTAAACTCAAGTTTCTTATTTAAACTCTATTCCTTGCCCAGAAAATGGTGACCATGCTCATAGACACAATGGAGGAGTCCCCGTGAAGGGGTACCTTCATATCACTGCAGAAAGAATGCTTAAGCTTCCACAACTTCTGTGCAACTTCTATTTTAAAAGGTTTTATGACCTTGAAAATATTTATATATATACCATAGACTTAAAAATACCATTCTTTTTTTAAAATGAAGATGGATTATGTGGGTTTCTGCTTTCTTCTGGCATGTGGAATGTGGTTCTTTTTCAAGGGTCTTCTGAGCACAGGTTAACTGATTACCCTTTTGGTGCAGTAGCAGTACGTTGTGGCCATTTATACACATTACATTTTTCTAGTTTTAATCCAAGCTACAGCCATGACTATATACAAGTGGACATCTGTAGTCTGAATTAAAATTGGCTCCAATCTGAATTAACTAATCCTCACTGAAGGAGGATTAAAGTTAATGCAGACTAGGGCAGTCTTAACTAGACAATTTCAATTGTATTAATCAACCTATATATACAGCAGGTATCTAGGGCTTGCTGTTGCTTGTGCCCACCACCAAGTGTAGCAAGTGAGCCCCTGCAGAAGTGCAGAAATGCAAGAAAACATCCTTGATGGTCAATGATCACCTATTAACCCTAATTCAAATTGAAATTTGATTCAAACTGTGTAATGCAAATCAGTTAACATGGTTTAGAAAATGGTGAGCACGTCTACAAATGGCCAAAGAGTCCAGTTTAACCTACCATGGAGTAGACCTCAGTTCCACAACCTTTTCGTGGCATTTCCTCTACCAGGTGTTTCTGCAAATGTTGTCTACGACAAGTTGGAGGAACCTTTTTCCCATAGGTCACTTAGCTATTGGCCTATGGAAAACAAAATCCTCTTCTTCCTATGCATCTATCTATACCACTCCCTGGCAAAAGCAGGGTGCCTTCAAAATATTTACAGACACGTATAACTTAGCAGTGTTAAAATGGCATAAATCAGTATGTGAAGAACATTGGAGCCAAGCTTTCATATTTGACACAAACAGTTTTTTTCCTTGCTGCCTACAGATGACTGGGTTGGTAAATCCTGGGGACAACAGTTGGCCAATGAAACAGTTTACATTTCTATCCATGCATCCAGTTCTGGGAAAGCCCAACTTTATTACATCAGAGAATGTACAATATCACAAAATGGAAGGTGTAGCAGAGGACCCCTACCCCTGCTACCAGAAGTGAGGGAGTGCAGCGCTATAGAAAAGCTAGCTGTAGAGCAGCCAGTCTGCTGCCAGGAAAGTTAGTTAGCAGGTGAGGGGAGGCAAATACTAGGCAATAAGAGCCGTAAGATATTAGGGCAGAAGAGGAAACCCCTGAGCCAGGCCCTGAAGACCAGAGGTCAGGTAATTGGAAGGGGAAGGAGGAAGGGCTGTATAAGTTTAGCTTGGGGCCAGAGGCTCAGGTGCCCTGACTGTGGAGAAGGAAGGAGTTGTGGGATTCCTCCTTGAGTTAAGTGCCATTGAACTGAGTTGTTTATAGCCTGATAGGCAATTTGGGATGACTGGAAAGCCATAGGCAGGGTGCCTGGGACACACACCCTATGGTAGGAGAGACTAAGGCCCAAGGAAAGTGCCCTGCAAGAGTTTGGGGACGCAGGGGGATGCATGGGACTAAAGCTGAGCAAAGGAGAGAGAGACAGAGAGGCAGGACCCGGGGGACAACATTTGTGGCCTGGCCACAAGGACCTAGTATGCCACAGAGGCTGAAACCAAGGAGAGAGTACCCCACAGGGTCTGGGCCATGGAGGGACTTCAAGGATAGAAATTGAGCTCTGTGAGGGGCAGGGTCCCAGGGGACTGAAAGCCCCTTAAGAGAGTCAAGACTGAGCAGGTCACAATTAGGGCTCATTGGGCTATGTTTTCTATTGGTTGGGCCCAGCGGGAACTTGCCAGGCATCCATTGGGCCCAGGACATCTGACCCAGAGGTAGGTCTGGCAAGTCCAGAGACTGGAAGGGAAGTGAGGCAGGGCCAGGGAGCCCATAGGTGAGGGAAAGGCCAGAAGCATAATATCTTGCTCTGGTAAGGATCAGGGCCAGGATAAGGCTGCCCAGGGATAAGCAAGATAGATGGAAGCAGCCAGGGCTTACTTGGGTCTCTGATATGGGAAAGCAGCCTCCCATATTTTATTTAGATATCAATGCATGGCAGGCGAATATAGGGCAGTGGCCTGAAAGACTAGTGGGACCAGACAGGGTCAGAGTGCCCACAAGGGGTGCCACAGCCATCCTTGGGAGGCAGATCTGTCACAGAAGGCCTTAGGCAGTAAAGTAAGGATGTAGCAGAGACATAGAGACTTCCAACTGTTGAACAAATTCCTATGTGGTAAGTGTTTTATTTGAAAAGCAAGTCCATTTTTCCAGCACAATACACGAGGTCAACAAACCAAACTGAGATGAACTATAATTGCCATTGCAAAGTATGCTTTGGTAGTACATTTAAAGGGTAAGGAATAAACACGAGTCATTCAACTTAAATTAACTCAAAAGACTATGCATAAACTCTGAGTTTGACCCTAACTTTTCATTCTGAGCTTGATCCAAAACCCTCTGAAGTCAATAGAAAGCCTCCGATTGATTCCACTGGGCTTTGGATCAAGGTTTCACAGAGTATATAAATTTGCCTGGCTGCGTGGTTTATATTTTGATGAATTGCTTGTCAGATTCACTCAGATTATTCACAGCTTCACCATAGAGATAAACCCAAGTCTTGTTCAGTTGCTCCATCTTTTATAGTGATTGCACTTCCTAATGTATCCATCTTCATCTGCTTGTCATTAATAAATGTAGAGTGGCGTTGTTTCAGAATTAAAATCTGGTGAGATTTTGTTAACACTTAATTTAGAGTGTCCTAAATATAGTTCATGACACATTTAATTTACAGTACACTCCTCTGAATACTCATAGTGTTTCAAAGAAATGGCAGTTAATTATTACAATATACTCATTGTAATATGAGGGATAGCAAATTAATAGATAGAGGACCAGATTCTGATTTTTGGGTCCATGCCCTTTATCCAATGGATATATAGGCACCAGGCAATGTTACACCCAGTATAAAACTTGGCCTCAAGCCATGCAAAAGGTCACTGTTTCAGTTTCTTAATCAAAAACCTTCACATCCATTTTGGCTGCAAGAACGTTTTAATGTGGGTGGCTTTCACCCATAAACATAACATTATGAATGCCTCAACATGAACAATAAAAGCAATCTTTGCAAATAATCACCCCAATAGCAATTTCTCTTAATCTCCTGATCAGTGCTATTCTCTTGGATTGAGATGAAGAAGAGCAGTAGTCTCTCTGAATTCAGAGCCGCATCAGGTACATTCAGAAAATTCTCTAAGGCTTTGCATTATAAAAGCCCTTTCTGAGCTCTCACGTGTACAGAGAAGCTGGCATGGTCCCTCTTAATAACAGAATAACACAAAGAAATTCCATCGGCATAAAGGCTGGTTTCTCATTAGCTATTACAGCATGGGTTCATTTACTACTACATGATTTTTGCCTTGTCATATTTCTCCTATTCTTTCTCAGTTTAGTACTCATGCAAGGTGCAGGAAGAGGAAATTTGCCATATGGTTGAAAGATTATAGTGGATTTGAACTTATGATCACTTGAACATAAAGCATAACACTACAGGTATGACTTGTGGTAATGAATGTTTTTCAGAATTGCCTTTTTTGGTATTTTCAACCCTGAACTGAAGGAACAGCGAGTTATCACTCTGAGAAGACTGTACTATCTCCATTTTCATTGGTTTTTTCAGTGGGAGGCATTTGTGTTGTAGGTACCTACCTGCCCCCCAGGAAAAGGGAATAACTTTATGAGATTCAATTAGCTTTGTTTTCCACCTTCAGTGAAAAAAGATTGTCCATCGGTCATGAGTATTTTACCATGCTCTCATAATTCAAATCATATTGTGGAGCTTGTACACATGCCCTGTGCTCTCTCACTTAACAGCTGATTTTTTTTTCCAGTGGAAAACTCCACTGGAGTTTTAGACTGAATTATAGATTCAGGAAAGCATACCATGCTCTTTCCTATGGCACAGCAGCCAGGCATAATGCCACTTCTCATACCCCTGGAGGCAGAGACAAAATCCAACACATATTTCCAGCAAAGCTCCAGAGGGAGAGAGTATGGTTTGGTGACCCCTGGAGCCAGATGGTATAACTAGCTGCTAGTGCTTGAGTGCTAGCTGTTGTGATGGTCATCATCTTGACCAACAGAGCAAGACTTGAATCAACATCTTCCAGTGCTGAAAGCATGAGATACCCCAGCTTGAAGTCTAAGCTTTTTAGCTGAGGACTGCAACCAACTCACATCTTTGGTGGACTGGAAACAAAGTTTGACCCTTAACACAAACATACCAGTAGGCAACTTACTTCTTTTGGACAAAGAGAATATCTCCCCAGCATCTGAGGTCCACAGCAGATTGAATCCTGGCTAAATTCCCACTTATAAGGCGCACACCACCCTGGCCTGCATACAAAGGATTGAACTGAACATGAACATACTCATCTTGAGGTGAGCCTCCCTACTTGGGACTCAACAAAGTCATATCCTCTGTTGTACGTTCAATGGGCTACACTAATATCTGGGGGAAAATATTGAGAGGAGCTCATGATAAGGCCTCTAGCAGAGCTGCAGTAAGGGC
>NW_005842989.1:432978-439383 GCF_000455745.1 Alligator sinensis | reverse complement strand
CCCTTGTCTCCTGGAGCCATTAGGCATGCTTCTGCTTACTGCAGACCTCCCACCACCAGAACTTATGTGGGTAGAGAATCTTGTTTCTGAAGTCAGGCAGAAGTCAAGGCAGGGTAGCACGTTAAAGCTTTTATGCTTCTTTGTTTGCTAGAAATTTTTCTGTGAGAGGGTGTGTACAGATGTTCAGCCAGCAACTGCCCCCTTTCTCCTGCTGCTCATACTTTCCTCAGACCAGAGTGATCCACATACTCCAGTCCTCCCATTTCTAGAGGCAGCACCTGGATCAGTGGGCAAAGCTTCTGCCCGCTCTTCACATTGGGTATCGCTGTGTGAGGAGCAGGCTGGTAGCAAGCAATGGCTGTTCCTCCCCTCCCCTACAGGAGGAACAGGAGCATCTGCTCCCTGCATCTTCTCTGGACTGTGGAGGTCTCAGTCTTGGAAAGGCACCTGGAGCCTTTTTCTGCCACTCTACTATGGGAGGAAGCAAGTGGCAACTCCTATCCCGCCTTTCCCAAACAGGGAAGACCCTGATCTTGGAAGGCGTGGAGAGTATTTCTCCATTACTAAATTCCTCCGGATTCCTGGGAGCCAGTCATATGGCCAGGGAGCATACAAGCATTTGTTCTCCCAAGAGAAACCCCCAGGAACAACTTCTATGAGGTCGGAGATGGGTTATTTTTCTCCCAGAACAAAAATCATGGTTCTAGGAGAAACCACACGGACACCGGTACATTCAGGGTTTCTACTGGGAGAGCTGCAGCTCTCGTGGTAAAAACATAATGCTTGCACATGGCCAATGACTCTCTTTCCTTTTTTGCTCGCTCAGCTTATTTACTTATAATTAATAATTTTGAATTTTGTTTAAAAAAATGAAAGGCGCTTCCATCAGGACAGATAATTGTCTGGCGGGTTTGTTCATTTCTAGAAGTAATTTAATTTTTTTTTTAGGATCTGTGCTTGCATATTTTAGCACCTCTATCCACTCTGTAATTACTGTGAAATTCTGTTTTATTTGTTCTTAAATGTTGTTTGTTTTTCTTGTGTGTCTGACACTCGCTGTTGTCATTCTGCTTTCCAGGTGGATTTTATGTGTGTGTATGTAATGAGTTGCACCACTCCAATTGGCTGAACTATTCAATGTGAGCTATTTATTTGTCATATTTAGTCTCTTTTCTATGCTGAAAATTACCCACAAAGAGACCTTGCCTGGTAAGGAAGATGGAGTCAGATGCCTTCATTGCACTATCTCTAGACCTCTTTTCCAGGACACTTGTAACAAACTACCGACTAGTAAAGATGATGATAAAACTCCCCTCTGGCTTCAGCAGGGGTAAGATTATGTCTTTGGCCTCTGGTAGGTGCTCTGAAGTACATATATATTGAGTTATATCAGAACAGAGAGGGGAGAAACAAGCCAACTCACCTTTTCTTTGAACCATACCTAAGAGACAAACCATTCTTGTAGTGATTGTCTGGAAGTTATTTATTGCATGACCTAACATCAGTGAGCCAAAGTTTTAGGGAAGGCCACAACCCCAATACCAGGCTCAGAAAGGTGTGCACAAATGGGTAGTAGTACTAGCCAAGGTGAACAGCACTATGGCATCCTGGCAGTGCTGGCTATGGGCCTACCTCGGTTTTATTAGTGAATTGAGTTTAGTCACAACAAAGATAAGGGTAAAACAAACAAAGGATTATAACAAAATGAAGGGAAATTGAAGTGAAGAGAAACAATACAATGCAATATCATGATGGGGGTGAACAACTTGGAGTATAGAACTGAGCACAACATGAACAAAGCTGGAACAATACTTTACCAAGGAACAAGAGGTGACCAGGAGGAACGCCAATACCGATAACCAATTCAGTTCACGATGGAGAGTGTCCATGGGTGTCTGGCAAGGACACTCCTAGGAGCTTCTCTGCTTTGGGGATCCTCTCTCCACAGTCCTCTGACACACACACTTACCAACCAGATAAGCCAGACCAACCACACCAAAGTCACTCTATTCCAGGTACATCCACACACGCTTACGACATGCACACCCATTTGAATCCTCTTGCGCGCTCTGAAGTGTCTGCAGGTACTGTATATACTCTCATTCACAACATGTCACCCCACTTCCAGTCACCCAGTCTTGCCATGTCAGTCACATACTTCACCGATCACCTTCGTCATTCATGGTACCATTCATGTGTCACTCAGGAGTGTCGCTCAACTTTACCTCACTAGAAGCACTCTGGTTTCCTGACAATTGCAGTCATTAACACACATGCTCGTTCATCTGAAGTAAGTTCAAGTATTCGAGAGAGCTCCAGCAAGTCCTTCCAATGAGATGTTATCAAGCAGGTGCAAGCTTCCAGAAGAGGCGTACCAAATGGAAACATGGTCCACAACATAAGCAGTAAATGCAATGTTTGCTCACGTTCTGGGAGGAAACAGCTCATCACAGTCTGGAAATCAGCATATGGCAGGCGTAACAGTGACACAGAACCTCTGGGTTTTCTTGATGCTGTGCATTTTCATTTTACCTTGCTGCTACTCACTTTTGGTGGTAGTCATTGTGTATCAGTTATTCAAGAAATCCTAAATATGCTCATCAGTACATGCAGAGTTACGCATATGTAAGATAATATGCATCTTCCTAGCAATGTGTGAAGTTTGAATGAGAAACAAAATGGGAAAGCTTGCATGAAGTTTGTGCTATATTATCTCTGTTTATGTTCCTCCAAATAATCACATTTGTTTTGCATTCCTAATTTATCTATTAGACAACTGTATTAAAAGACCGGCTGCAATTTAAGTTTGCCACTATGCAAATTCTTTGTCTTAACTTCCAACCATTTAAACATTAATTACACTCATTTTAGGCTACATCACTCCTGTGAGGATAGGTCTAGACTTGAATTATACCAGCTAGTTATTTTGGTTTTTCAACTTTGAGATAAAACATCAGTCATTTAATTTCTTTGCTACACAATCAAATGCATAAAGGCTTATCTGAAGCTCCTGCTAATTGGGCCCTGTTAATTTGTATAAAGGAACATTTGATAACAGCTAGCAAAAAAGGGAGAGTAAAATTAGAAGCAGCGACTTGAACGCTTCAATACTAAGTTGCTCCTTAGATTGGGTGGTGTGACCATCAAAGTGGAACAAGCAACATAGGGTGTGGTATGAGGGATTTATCCCCCTTATACAAATGATAGGTAGAGTAATAGGTAATTAGGGCTTGATGGGCATTTTGAATGTTCAAAATACCATTGGGTTCTCTAAAGGGAGAACTACTATGATAAAAACAGACTGTATATTTTGATGTGTCATAGTTACTGCGGGAATTTGGGTATTGGCTAACTAATACAATATTTTACTAATTCACATGTTGTACTATATATGAATACTTAGCAGAACTTATGCTGCATTTTTCATATTTAAGGCACATGAAGACGGGAGCAATCCTGCAGTTATCCTTTGAAGTCAGGATATCCTTCTAACTAATTCTCCGTTCCTCAGATATTTTTGATGACCAGTTTGAGCTATTGTAAAGGGACCTGAATTTCAGTAAGTGCTTGTAAAGTTGCAATGCAGTCCTTTAGACACCTACATTTGAAAATATTGGCCTTAATTGCTCTACTTTAGTAGCAGAACATTAAAGGTGCAAACAGTAATATCCACCCATTAGGAACGAACAAACCAAATATATGATCTCTAAGCTGTTATACACAGACATGTTGCCTAGATGCACATTACTGTGTCCTAAGGGTTAGACAAACTGCTGCCTTTTCCCATTTCTTGGTAATATACAGAAAACATGAAAACATCACAAACTCTTGAGGTGACCTGAAAAAAAATTACTGTGTAACCTTTTTCCAAGTACAGGGGGAAAAATTGATAAAATAAACTCTGTTTCCTTCGCAAAGTAAATGACATGTATTAGTAAAGCACAGCCTGAGATGAGAATGATTTACTTTCTCATTGCTCCCCATACGGCAGCAATTTATTAATTTTATAATGCCTTGGAAATAGCAGAGTAGCTTTCAAATAAGTTAAATGTAGCACTGCATGTATTACGTTTACTATAGGCAATTAAAACTTCTCCAAGACCCATTTCTGATCAAAAAAGACTTCTGCTGGAAAGAAACACCACTATCATTAAAGTTTCCACTCCTGGACTCTTGTTTGCTGTGGTACCCCATCAATTATGTACAATTACACTTATGTGCTCCCATCTAGTGAGCTTGCCAATTTATGGATTAGTTGCTGGGGTGGGGGTGGGTAGAGGTGAGGAGGAAATCAGGCTATGAAGTTCCTGCGGATGAAACTCCAGGAAGGAAAATGTCATCTGAAGTACAAGCAAGGTACAATTATTTGGTGCCACGTAGTAGTGTTTAAAGATAGAATAGAAAAAAGAACTTTTCCAAAGGCAATATTATATTTCAGAGGCAAGTAGGTTTTTAAAGAAACTGGAGTCATTTGTGTATACTCCTTAAGTACTCCTTAAGGTTACCTGTGCTCCTAAATTTACTAGGCTAACACATCATCATATCTCCTGAAAGGGGTCCCACCTAAGTCAGCTTTAGAGAAACAATCTTTGGCTGCAAGAATGGGGTCAGTAATATAGTAGCATCCATTGGCCATTGTATATATAGATTTTCCAGGCTCCGTTGACTGTGCGCCATTTGCTACATGAGCTTAGAGGCTTGATAATATGAAAATCTAACCAGCTTCTCACTCTGCATTTGTGGTTTTCTGTAAGGAGGTTGATGGGAGGGTTAGGGTTGCTTTTTTAGGTAAGTTAAATATCAAAGTGAATTTGCCACTCATCTTGGCCCTGCCGAACTGGGTCTCGCACAGGATGGACATTTATTCTAGCCTGTTCTGTCCTGCTCTCTGATTGATGGGAAGGGTCTGTGTGTTCGATGTCCTAGCTGGTATGTGGTACTTATTTACAGTAGTAGAGAAGGGATCTATACTATAATGCATAATACCCATAACATATTGGGATTAACTGTCTATACTGAAGTGGAGGAAGACTGAGTGCCTTCTACTCTTGGTGGGTTGGGCAAGGTCCTAATGTTAGGAATTGTAATCCTGTGGCAGGAACTGACTTGAATATTGTTACATTAAGATTGCTATCAAATATGGCTAAATGAGAAATAACCCCAGGTGAAATATTAGGTTTACAGCAGTGTAACACTGAGATCAGAATCAGGTCCTTTTGCTGAAAGCTTCAGTTTCTGCATCTGCAAAAACATTGGTTATATTTACCTACTTTGTAGAGGTTGTTTGGGAGGCATTAATGTAAAAGGTTTAGTAAGGTCATTTTTTTAACCCAGGTCTAATATCTCCCTTCCCTGTACCTGCTATCCTGGCCAGACTCCTTTTAGGGGACAAAGGTCCAGAATTTGATCTAAACAGAGAATAATTTTTGCAAATATAAAAACAGGCACATTTAGATCTTGATCCTGCACATTGTAATGCTTGCTGGTCAAAGTTAAGCACATGGATGAGTTTATACAGGATAGATGCTTGAAGTCATAAAAAAGTTTGTATGATAGAGACTTCTCTGAGGTCTAGTTTTCATGCTGTAAACATTTGTCATGAGCAAATGGACTAAGATCCTCAAATGACCCAGCTAAAACTTGAATACTGAAACAGATTTTCCTCTTAAAATCAAAACCAACCACGATAAGATTTTATCATGTGGTTTGGACTGAATTCCAAAGATTAAAATAATCTTCTGCATAAAGATTGTTATCTTAATTACTGATCACGTACATTTGTTTTCCATGGGTTTTTTCATTCCAGCTTTTGCCCTATATATATATATATATATATATATATATCTTGCTCTGTGATTTGTGTTACGACATTTACTAGCGTATTTGTATTTTGTAATGCAACCTCATTTTCTTTTCCTGAACACAAGAACTGTTTTGTGTAAGCATATAATAGTTATTTTGAAAATCCAGTGTAGGGTTTATTTGGAGTAAGAAATGAACAATGACTTTACGAATAACATTTCACATTGCCATTTCCCTTAATAACGTTCCATAAGAAGTGCAAAGCCATGAATATTTGTTGGGTAAGTTTATTTCTACAGTGGCTTCTTTCTGTTTATAAAGAAACCCACCGTAAAATTATCCTGAATTTGGAACATATTTGTTTTCATACATGCATCCCAAATGCCTGCCATTACAATTGCATTTTAGAAGTCCAAGACCAGCAGTTCATCTGAATTCTGAATAATCCAGTTGTACAGGTATATTTGTAGTGTTAATAGCAGTCGAGAGTAGTGTCATGGGGAGAATATTCCTCTCAGATATTTCCTCTTTCTCTCTTGTTCTTTTCTGTTTCAAACAGCGTGTGTCACTTTTAAAGCTTGTGTGAGCCACTACCAGCGGTTC
>NW_005842989.1:432040-432958 GCF_000455745.1 Alligator sinensis | reverse complement strand
GTTTCAGCATCTGCTTCTCTGCTATGTATACATTTCAGAAAGTCTTCCAATTTAGGCTCTTGCCAATGCCCTGATTTAGCAACAGCCCTCATCTTCCTGTCCTGAGCCACCCTTGAGAATGGACTATCAAAAAAAAAAAAAAAGTGAGGGTGATTTATTTAAAAAAAAAAAAAAAAAAGTGAGGGGGATTTATTTTGAGTCCAACAAAAAGGATATTAATTGACCTTCAAAGTTGCAGTAATATTTGTAACAGTCACAAGAAATATTCATCTCGGCACAGAATGCATTATACTGTGAAGGGTGAAAAGGCTTGTTGAATGCAACAAGCAGTACATGCTGCTTTATGGCAAGATGCTAATCTGGAGGAAACTCCCCGAACTAACACAAGCTTCTGCGGGATGCTCCGTTTCTAAGCCAGAAACCAGCTTTTGGTCTCTGTCCTTGTTCTACAACGAGTATTATTTCTTTTCCTTTTTCTTTGCCTCCATTTTGCTTCACCCACAAAAAATGCTTTCTGCTTCCAGCAGGAGAAAACAAAGAGTAGTCTGGTAACAACGCACTCAAGAAAATAAGCAAACTGGAATTAAAACCACCTAGTTAAACTTGAGCAGTTCTTCATTTTTCAATAGGAAGCCACAATGATACCATCCTTGTAGTACTGCATTCTGGACCCCAGATGGTGCTCTGTAAAGGTATAAATAGCAGCACTTAGTAGGGGCCAGAGAGCAAAGGCTGAAACTTTTCCCAGCTTTATAGCTGAAAATAGCACCCCAGGTAAGAATGCCCAGCGTCCCTGTTTTTCAGCTAAGGGCATTTAGGAGGAATGAAGTTGTTAAGCCTGCAGTGTGCATTCTCAGCTGGATTTCACATAACTCAATAAGGTGCTTTAATACAAATAGCATATGTTGTTGCCTTAAC
>NW_005842989.1:429333-432030 GCF_000455745.1 Alligator sinensis | reverse complement strand
TTCCCTACTCTTAGCGCTGGGAGGTGGTATGCTCTGTTGTGCTGCAGTAACTTTATTCCCGGATGCGTGCAGGAAATGAGCCCAGTATATCCTATGCTTATCCCTTACAATGTAAAGGACAAATATCCTATTTCTGTCCCTTCCTTAATCACAGTGACTTTTTGAAAGGATTTTTTTTCCCCCACCAGCAGTCAGAAAGTGGCCTGTCTTCTCACTAATTAATGATCACACTCTTCAGGCATTGCAGATGTCTTCACATATGGCTCATTACCCTTAAGACAGAAACGTTGTAAGAGTTAAAGGTTTATTTCACAGGGTTCTTTGGGCAACCATGAAGGATGAAGTCATTAAAAATACTTTTAACTAAAGCGAGGTTTGCTGCGCAGCCTCATATTTTGCTGCTCTTACAATATTATGTGGCAGTTATGGCTCCTAAATCAAGGTTTATTAGCTTTTGTTTATGGTAGAATTTGCCTGGAGCTGGAGAAAATTGAAACAATAGTAATAAAACACGTATATATTGTCCAGGGTCTAAGGAACTTGCTTTTTTTTTTTTTGGTAAGCTTTAAAGCAACAAAGTAAATTAATTAGAAATGTGCCTCCTTACTCTTTTGATAAGAAGGTACCAGATCTTACATGGAATATTTGATACCGTAAATCAATGCAGTATCTATATAAATCAAAACGGGCACAAGGGCTAGCGATTCATCATCTGCTGGTATAAGAAATATCACATATTTTTTCTGCTGCCTAGAACAGAGGACTACTTCATATCTGTTGTTTTCACTCAGTAGTTGTTAATGACAGCTTCTTATTTGCGGGCACTAAAATGAGTATGACAAAGGAGGAGATATTTCAGTTAAACACATACCGTAGTAAATATGAACACCTTCGGAAATACCTAGCGTAGTTTGCTAGGATGTACATTGCTATCCTTGGAGCTGGAGAGATCTCAAAAAGAGGTTTTACTCTGAGAAGGGTCTCCTGAAAGTGGCAGCTTCTTAATCAACAGAGCTGTTAACTGTGTATTGGCTCCGTCGTATTTGCTAAGATAGCGCATCTGTTGCATGCATTTATTTCTTTTTGCTGCTTTGCAATTCTTGTTAGCTCTTTTGGGCTAATCCAGTTAAGGATGAAGCTAAATTTTACACTTAGACCATACTAAAGGTGCTTAAAATATGAGTGTCTGCCTGACCGGGCACCTACCCTGGAGATCTTCAAAAAAGAGACTGGACATGCACCTTGCTGGGGTTATTTGACCCCAGCAGTCTTCCCTGCCCCGAGCAGGGGGGCTGGACCCGATGATGTCACAAGGTCCCTTCCAGCCCCTAAACTTCTGGGAATCTGTGAATCTATGTTAAAGCTCATTAACTTGCGCTAAGTGCCCTCTGACTTTTAAAGTGACCCCACTTCAGGTGAGGGTTAATTCTGGGTCATACTACCTACCTCATGCTAGGGTAACTCCAGTCTTTTCCACGGAGTTGAAATGAGCAATTTTCAGTCCTCCAGCATCCCAGGATACACTGCTCCCAGCCCTGTCTCCCAGAGCAGGGATAGAGCCCAGGTATCCTGGCTCCTAGTCTTGCCCCTGCTGCCCAGCAGTCTAGTGGCAAGTCAGAGCTATGCAGGCAAGAAACAGTCTGAACCCTGAACATGTGACTGCCTGCAGCCTCTTCTGATTTTCACATTGCTTAACACTCCCCAGATTTAGTATGATTTACACGTGCCGTGTAACTTAACCTAGAGCTAGCCAGGTGCGTTCCATTCCTTTTTGTGAAACTCTCCTGTTTCGGTAGCATCTGTCTTTCAGTAATGCATTTCACAGTGTGACAACAGCTCTGTTATGTGGATGTTGTTGTTCTCTTCTTGCTTCAGTGGTTGTGGTGGGCTTTGTTTTAAAAACACCAGTTGCTGGTGTTAATTATGTAAGCTGAAGAAACATTCCTTTTTCTTGCAACAGGAGGTAGCAAGGCTTCTGACGGTCCTTTACCTCCTGTGGGAGTTAATTTCACGCTTGCTCTTCTCCCCCCACCCCCCCAAAAAAAATGATCTTGCACAGACAAACTTTATTCTTAGTCTAGAGAATTCCATTGCACTGAAACATCATAGCTTGCAAATACAATTGTCACCCAAAATCTTTTCGGTCTTTTAGGTGCAGTAGGTCCCTGTCATGAAATGCCTACAGGGTAGGAACTGAGAACATGAACATCATTCAGAATTGTCTAGGAAGCCAGAGTATAGGGGATGGATGCTTGGTGTAGACTGTGTTGCTGATGATATGCACCCCAGCCTTCTGTTAGTTAAGGTTTCTGGTATGCTGAAAACTTTGGGCATTTATACATGTGCTTGGGGAGGGGAGGGGGAGAGACAAGGGCACTTTAATTAGAGCAGCTCCTAGAGCTGCTCTATTTAAAGTGCCCAGAGCATCACGTGTATCAGTGCCCCCACTCTGAAAAATAGGGAGGGGGGGGGGGGGGGGTTGAACTAAAGCTTGTTGAATGAACTTTAGTTAAAGCACCCCGGTCACCATTTTTCAGCACAGGGATGCTGATACACATGACGCTGAAGTTTGCTGGAGCACGGTAATATACCATACGTGTCATTAAAGTGTATTGGAGCAGCCTTGTTACACTAGTATAGGCACGATTTGTGCCCAAGTATATTGCATTGCTTAAGTACAGTCAAGATGTCAGCAGG
>NW_005842989.1:422166-429302 GCF_000455745.1 Alligator sinensis | reverse complement strand
CAGGAATGTAGCTCATGCTAACTCACCATTCACCAGGCCAGGATGGAGTCTCATAGCAAACTAGAGATGATGGAAAGCATTACTCATGCATGCTGCTGTGCCAGATCTTAGCCTCAGTGAGGAATATGACAGTAATGCTATTGACCTGTAGAGGTAAAGGTGTTCTCCAAAGGAGACTGTACCATGGCTGCAAATCATTTACTCTGCCCACCAGCATCAGCCCTATCTATCTTAGATTTGGCTTTGTCCAGCTGTTCTCCACCCATGGTGTGATATCATTCAAGCACTGGGCCATTTTGGAGTTATGTGGCATAGGCAGTGAAAGTTCAGTAAAAGCTGCATGTTTCTGGCACCTTGTCACTTCAAGATGCCATTTGATCAGTTCATTGAGTGCATGTAGCTATTGAAAAAGACCAGAGAGGGACTAGATCGTGGGAGCACTCTCCAAGTAAGCAGTCAAGTAGTAGAGATCCAATTTCCTATCACTTCCTATTCTTACTGGGTGCATCTACACATGCATTAATGAACCTTTTCTAATGCACATTAAATTTAGTACCTCCAATGTGAGGTACTAAAGTAATGCACATTAGATTGTGTTAACACACCATAGCATATTTACATCCTTTTTTTAGTGATGTTTAATACATAGTAGATTTTTTTACTGCGTGTTAGCATAATGTTGTTTTTTTTTATGTGACACTTGAATGCACAGTAAAATAATCCACTGCAGATTAAAGTGCATGTGTCGATGTGCCCACTGAGTACTTTTCTTTGGGCAGGTCCCAGACTAATATAATACATTATCCTGGACCTCTGCCATCTCTCTCGAGCAACACAAGGCAAAGTAGACATAGTGGCAACAATACTGAATACTGCAGGGAAGTCTAGGAACATGAGAATGGATGTCTATTCCATATCCAATGAGATCAGGAGATCATTTATTTGTACTAAAACAGTTTCAAGATCTACCCCACTTTATGCCCTGGCCTACATCCAGACTGCACTAGCTCAGATCCTGGATGATAATTGGCTGGAGCCAACCTATCCAGGGTGGTTCTCTTGTATGCTACTTGGGCTATCATGCATTTTAAGGAAGAAGGGGAAAGATTCGCTTTTTGTATGATGCATCACAGGTGCACCAGTTGCTTGGGCCTCTAATTTGCAAATGGGAAGGGTATGAGTTGCATTTACAAGTTATGCATGGAGACTTCTTTAGGGTGTCCAGAGCTTCTTGGCAAGGGGATGTACTGAATTACAGGAATTCAAGTGATCTGCTGCTTGGTGAGTGTAGGTGTAGCAAGTCCATGGTGTTTGGGAAGACTTTCTGTATCAGGTTCTTAGGTGAGGCCTGAATGGTGCTGCAAGATACTTTCATCTTGATTGGACATTGTTCAGTGTCAGAGCTTGAAAAACACACAAGAACTCTCCCTCTTTTGTGGTGGGAGGGAACCAACAGTGCCCACTGCAGCTCCTAAAGCATGTCTGTGATGGCTGATAGTGAAGGATACGATCATGGATGCATCCTGCTTTGATTGAGAGCCTCTGTTGCTTTCAGGTAGAGATTTAAACGGCTTACACCTGATACAGTCTCCAAGGGGAGGAAGAAATGGAAATGTCTCTTGTCTTATTTTAGGGCTGATTCTTCGTTTTACCAATGTGGGGTGAATCAGGCTTATTTTATTTTGAATGGGGCATACAAATCCTGAAGAGAGGGTGGAGGTTTTATATCAGGGAAGTAGGGCGTAATGACGAGTCAATGCAGGAACACTTCCGCTCTGTGAGTTCTGGGACTGCGAAAGATGCAAATTAAATGGTGACTTAGAGTAGGTGGATTCTCAGGGCTTGCAGCAATTTTGAGCTGCAAACTGCTGAAGGAAGGAGTAGGGTGTGGGAGCATGATGCACAAGAAGCAGGAACCTTATGTGTAAGCTGAGATCCCCTCCCCTCAAAAGCAGCAGTTAACTTTGAAGACCTTTGGGGAGACTACAGAAAAGTAAGGTCATAGTGGGTTTGGTTGTAATTGAGTGTTAATATGGACTGCACTATTCTAATGAGAAGGTTAAGATGGAGATAGAGTCCAGTTTCTAATAGGTATGTTGCAGTAGTGTTAATTAAGAGCTATTAGCATTTTTTCTGATAACAATTAGTCTGTTGATTGGGTTGTATTCCCCCTATACAGCATCACTTTTGTACGTCAATAGAATGCTGGTTTAACATTCACAACTACTTTTTCTATTTTAAATGAGTATTGGGGCATGGAATTGTATTGGTTCAGCAATACTAATAGCAAGAAGCCACAGCTCCATATACTCCCTCCTGCCCCCATGTTAATACAATATTAAGACTGCAAAGAAAAGCACTCAAAAGGCAGAGAATACCAAAAAATGTTTCTCATGTACATTTTTAATCCATTTGCTAGTTTGTGCATTGATGCATGGAACAGAAGTCCATCTTAAAAAACAGGGTGTGTGTGTAAAAGGATATCGCTGCTGAAAAAGCAGGCTTCTATTGGTCTTGAATTCAAACATTGTCATTTTTGTTGTTTACCAGGCACCTTACCTTCTGATCCTTTTACAACACACAGAGACACCTCGTGGCTGAATAATATACTGCAAGTAAACTAATCATCAAATTACTTATCAGGATAGAGCCAGGTTGTCAGGTGAATTGTGGGATGCATTTTATTTATGTGATCACAGAATCCTTTCTCTCCAGGTCTCCTGCCTCATTCAGTAGACCAGCTTAATGGTGCAGAATGGAAATGTCATTGGAGCAATATTTTTAGCTTCATTATTCAGCCCTTGACTCCTGCACTGTGCCACCCAAACTGCATGTGAGGACGCTACTCCTTCTTGCTCACTAATTATTCTTATTCTGAGTTCCTTGAAATATTCACCTTCAGCATAGACCCCAAAGTGAAAGTTCTGCAAAAGTAGTCATTTTTTCTATATCTATAATGTTTCTCTTGTATACATGTTTCCCGTGTATGTGTGTGTGTGTATAATCCCTTTACAAGAAAAACACTTGATACCCTTAGCTGTTGCTGATATTATGTACCTCAGCTATAACACTGAAAAAATAGCAGGCTCATTTCTTTACAGGTAGAAATCAGAACAGCATTATTGACTTCAGGCTGCACCAAATTGCATCAGCTCAGAATTTAGCTCATTGTGTTTAACTCGGATACAATAAAGCAAATCTAATGATATTCCAATATCCAAACTGATCTATCTGATACACAAATCTGGATGAATTCATAAGCTATTGTGTAGGTTTTCTGTTTTTACAAAGCTATTTTGAGGTTTAGATATTTTTTTTTCTTAATCCAGACGATTTTATTTCCCAGAGGTGCATTAAAAGCCCCGTGAGACTTTTTAGAATGACTAATAATCAGCACCTTAAATTTGATGTCTCTGTATATCTAATATTTCCATGGCCTTCATCACAGTAGTACCTGAATGTGTCTGAAATGAATAAAGAGCAGTAAAAAGACTCACTCCCACTCCATTCACCTTCTGCAAAACAGCACTTTCACATCACCATACTGAGCTGCTGCTTCAGATTTAAAGAGGAGAGTCATTTACTGAGTGATCAGCGTATTTGCTAAGCCAGGGGCATCGTTGTCTTCCTTAGGTAATATTTGTCCATAATGTCTGACGTGATACATTTTTAACTCTTCCCTCCTTTGCTCCCCATCTCCGTCTCCCCCCACATTTACTAGTTGCAACCCCTAGCAACTTAACCAGAAGGAGCTGGTCTGGGATCCTGTATTTAGGTTCATTCTTGCTTCAGCGTAGCAGTATGAATTTTTTTTGTTTTTTTTATACCTCTGACACCTGCTCTATACAGTCAAATTCTTGTTCAGGTGCCCAGGCATTGACAGACTGGGACATTTACAACCTTTACACAATATTCACACTGGTTCACTGCCATTACTGCAGCCTTGATAAGAAAGGACACCATCTGCTGTGACAACTGCTTCACCAACAAGGCTTCACACAGGCCAGGCACGACCACCCGCTTATCGTAAACAGACACTGCGATGAGGGCATTTTGTGTTGTTTTAAGAGAACTGTACAGGTGGGTTAGCACTATGCATGGCCTGTGGATCCAACAGCAGGTACTTATCCGGGACTGCTATGCAAAGTCAGCATTGACGGGGCTCCTTCCTCTTGCTCTTAGACTATAATGCCAAAGCTTGCTCTGTAGTTGAGCAATGTCATTTCTAATGCGGCTGTTGACAGCTCACTCCTCACAAGTCCCAAGCAGCTATTTGATGCTGCAGATATAATGTTCATTTCTGATACTAACAGCAGAAGGAGGAATGTTACATCTGCAGCAGCAAATAACTTGAGATTTGGAAAGCAGGAAAATATGAAGTGTTAATTTGGATGAAAGAACTGCAGCCACATCAATTCTAAGCTATTTAAGCTGCTATTCTGTGCCCATCACCAACCTCTCTAAAGCCTTAATTTGAAACCAAATGTAAGCACTTAAGTCTAATTGATTTAACTTTGAGTGCTGACATAGTGTCCTGAATAAGGACCTCTATTCTACAGGTACTCCTTCACTGCAAACCATTGTGTAGCATGAAGATACTTGAGCCAGCTGTAAATAGAGTAGCTAAGGGCATTTTTACATGTGTTGTGGGATGCGGTGCTGGGCACTTTAATCAGCAAGTCATGCTAATTATAAGCACCCGTGCGCCATGTGTATTACTATCACCATCAAAAAATGGAAGTGGGGCACTTTTAACTAAAGCTCATCAAATGTGTTTTATTTCAAAGTGCACCGCCGCCATTTTTTCAGCACAAAGACACACGGCGATCCTGATACACGTGACGTGGAAGGCTGCTGGAGGGCAGACTTGATTAATCGAGTCTGCTCCAACATGTTAGATTTCCAGTGTGTCAGAGCAGGCTCCGCACACATGTGTAGGAGCCCTAAGGTACTGGAAGCAACCTACCTTTGGCAGCACTGTGCTGCCAGTTGGGCTAATTTACCTTGCAGAGACTCATTTAAAGCTAGCTTGGGTATCTTTACTCTGTGCTTCAAGCTGCACTAAAGACAGCTCAGATCAGGACCAGTGTGCTTGGCTCATTTGGAGCCAAAAAAATTCTAAGCATTTGGAAAGTATCTCGTGCTTAAGGGATTAATAGATTAACTAATAAATAAAGACCCTCCAGACCCACTCTAGGAATAGGACTCTATTTAGCATAGGACGGTACAATCCATATTTACTTGATAGGAGGACTACTTAGATAAGTATTTTGTTCTGGTTTTTGTTACTGACACCTGAGAATAATAGTGCTGAATTTTTTTTGACTTATGCTTATTGAAGCATGTGTCCAATGGCTCAGGGAAGTTCCTCCGAAATGCAGGCCTCAGGAATGCAGCCGAATAACAAATCACTCTGGGTTTTCTCATCTGGATTTAAAAAACAAACAAAGAAAACCATGGGCATCCCAACAACTTTACTCCCAGAGAACTATCCCAAATGTAGAAATTTTATTGTAAGTCTTGCTGACCACATATAGTGTCTCTGCTCTATTCTAGCACCTGAGCACCTGGCTATGCAATCTGTGATTTGTACTGGTCACCAGGCACATTTGCATTGTCTCAAGGCTGCACAGCAGTGAAGCGTGCCATGAGTGCTTCTCACGCACACTTCCCTGAAACACATGAAAAGTAGAGCACTGGGCCTGTGCCAATAAATGCTCCTGAGACATTAAGGGCACATCTACACATTGTCATATGGCAACATTGCTATGGCACCGTGTTTTAGTACTTCCTTTTGGAAGTGTTAAAGCATGGTGCCCTAGCAATGTCACCATATGGCAACGTGTAGATGCACCCTTAAAGGAAATACTAAAGGATATGTCTTTGGAAGTACTTCCTTTTGGAAGTACTAAAGGATGGTGCAGTAACCACCCTACCATGCCGTGCACATGCTGCACAGTTAGATCTTGCTGCTACATTGCCGTAGCAGTGCATTACAATGTGGGCATACACTGCTATGGTGGTGTAGCTGCCGATCGTGTGTAGACCCACCCGATTGCTATATCGCTGTAGTGTGCCGTAAAGCAATTGTAGCATGTTGCCATCTCACCGTAGGGCAACATGTAGATGTGCCCTAAGTGTTGTATATCTGGCCCTGCACTAAATGGCTCTATAACTAAACAATTTGGCATGCATGAAGTGAGCTGGGTATCCATGCTTCAACATTAACTTCAGATTAACTGCTGAGGAAGGCATTACATGACAGCCATCTGAGCACTTCAGCATTCACTGGCATGACCTTTCGTAGGTCAGGACATGCCCACCATATCAAGAAACAGGCCTTTTCTCGGTGTGTGGAAGACTTCTGGGAACTGCATTATAACAGCTTTAGCTCAGTTCTCTTCTCATGTGAGTTGTTTTTTTTTTTCATTGATTTAAGTGAAATTACCCATGAGTTGCTTCTGTGCAGCCGGATGTTTCTAAATTGTGGGTCTTTAATTATGCTGGACACGCAGACTTGTTTGGTTTCAGCTAACCCATTTCTTAGAGTATGCAGGATTCTTCCATGAGTTGTAGTTGGAAGCTATGCACTCTAGTTTAAAGTATATCAAACAGTGTCATTTCAGGCCCTGCCTTTGGAAACCTGTTCCACAGACCGACAGGTCATTCTGTCAGGAGTTATTTCAGCCTAAGTTTTCCTTCTGAAGAGCTGCCTTATGCGGTTGGTATTTCAGCAAAATGCTGTTGCACTGATACAAGTCAGCTGATGGAAAGGGAAGGAGAGGTTTTGCAGGCATTGTACTGTGGAGACATTCGCTCCTCACTTCTATATTCGATATAGCTCTCTCTTTGTTCGCCTGCTCTGTGCCTGTCCTTTCATAGCATCTGATGAAGTGAGCTCTTGCTCATAAGAGCTTATGCATTTCTGATTCAGTTAGTTTATAAGGTACATCTATACCCTGCCTTTTCTCTCACTTCTCTGTTGTGCCACCTATAACCCCTCTGCTTTTCGTCAGAAAAATGAAGTCTGAAAAATGGGGAATTGCTTCCTGTAAAACTCTTAATTTGTGATGCTTAGGAATGACTATGGGTTGCTGCTAAGTGGTGTCTGAAATACATTATCCTGCCTGATGCTG
>NW_005842989.1:416523-422135 GCF_000455745.1 Alligator sinensis | reverse complement strand
TTTCCCTATATCAATAGATGTTTTGAAGTTGACTTCCTCTGCTGGCTTCCAGTTGTGCCTGTTACCTGTTTTAGTCTGTATCCAGATGTCCCTTTGTTCATCCTTACCGTAGTCAGCAAAGGAGGAATATACCGTACCTCATTAAGATGACTAAGGGATTTATTACAGATCGCAGGATAGTGCTAAAAGTGAGTTTAAAAAAAAATGTGAAACATTGGTAAGATTAAGCAGCAGGAAGACTAAACCAGAAGAGAGATACCGTGTATTATGAATTGGACTAAACCTTTTTTTGAAACTCAGGGTTGTTACAATCACACTTCCTTGTTCTAAGACGGCGGTGCTCAATCTCTGATGTACAGGGCCATGTTATCAGGCCCATGGGGCTCTGTACAAGTCTGGAGATTTGGCAGCAGGGGAGCAGTGGAAAAGTTATTTGCTGCAGCTCGAGAAGGTGAAATCCTTCTCCCCATCCCCATACTTGGATCCCCGTAGTTTTACTTGCATGCACTCTATGTATGCTACACAGGAGTTAACCTGCTTTAATGGTTTCTTCTACCACTGTGTTAATTATACCAGGTTGCATGCCTTTTCAAATTGCTGATCATGCTGTGTGGAGCATTGTAAGTTGGTACAGTATAAACACAGATGAGGTGTACAGTCCTTTCTTGTTTGGGTGCTAAACTGTGCTGGCTTCTGTTTACGTAGTATAGAAACCTTCTTGATGGCAGTTGTCTAAGCTTTGAAAGAGATGAGCAATTAGATGAATTAGAGTGTAAAGTGGGCCCAAATTCTTGCAAAATCTTTTTGAGTGAAAAGGCCTTTTTCAAAAGTGGAAAACTGTATTTTTGCAAAATACATTGCTAACGTTTTCAATTTTTAAATGAATTTTAAAAACAGAAGAAAATGGGCTTACTTATTCTTCCCTATCTCCTTTTTCACCTGCCTTCCTATATTTTAGTGGCAAAATAGACAAAGCATGGGGGGAAGGTTTGGGAGGAACTTGGAAAATGTTTAAAACAGATTTACACCACCAGCTCTTTTTGAATAAAAAAACACTTGTTCCCTTGCAAAAACTTACATGACTTTTGAGGGGAGGCTGAGGGAACTGGGCTGATTTAGTCTTCAGCAGAGAAGACTAAGGGGGGATTTAATAGAACCTGAAAGGGGGTTGCAAAAAGGATGGAGCTGGACTGTTCTCAGCGGTGGCGGATGACAGAACAAGGAGCAACGGTCTCAAGTTGCAGCAAGGGAAGTTGAGGTTAGATATTAGGAAAAAATTCTCACGAGGAGGGTGGTGAAGCACTGGAACAGGTTACCTAGTGAGTTGGTGGACTCCCCATCCTTGGAGGTTTCTGAGACCTGGCTAGACAAAGTCTTGGCTGGGATGATCTAGTTGGGAGCAGGGCGGGTTGCATTGCTCCCCTTCTTTGAGCAGGGGGTTGGACTAAGTGGCCTCCTGAGGTCCCTTCCAGCCCTCATTTTCTATGATTCTAAAGCAGTCTGCAAAAAAAAAATATTTTTAAAGTTCAAGAAAATCAAATATAGAACCAAGATATTGTGGTGGTTTTTGTAACAGATACTACTAATTAACCAAGGGCCAATGTCATTTATATTGCCTAAATGGGACGCTGGATCATCGGTGCTAGCAACATCCACAATACTTTGTTAGTCAGTTTGGATATTTTAAGCGTAGAAGGATATTGAATCAAATTCCACTCCATAGGCTCACATTGGACCCAGCGTTGGGTGGTGGGGAGCTCTAGGTGGTGCTGAGTCTCCCTGATGATGTGGGCAAAGTCTGCTGGGAGGAATTTACTGACTTCTTCTTGTCTGGAGGGGAAGCATGGAGGATGCAGCTTCTAAGAGCAGGGCTAATCCTTTCAGGTGGCTGTGGGTTTTGCACCATTCTCCATGCCACCCCCAGCTCGAATGCAGGTGCATTCTCATGGCAAGAGGCAGCATTATAGCTGCCTTAGCATGGTGCTGAGCCCTGCCTCTTAGCAAAGCTAACTGGCCCAATCTCAAGCCTCATGGAGATGACTCAGCTACAATACTTCTGGTGCCTGCTAAATTGCTTCTATTTTGGGCCACTGTGCACTGCTGATGCACCTCAGGAGCCGATTATGAGACTTCCCCCTTCCCCCAGCCCTCTCCTAGCCAGGTCTGCCCCTGTCCCAGATGTATCTGTGCAGGCAGAGGCTGTAACCTTCACCTGCTATTTATGGCCAGATTCTGATCCTGTTATTGGCAGCTAGTGCAGATTTCTGTCACTTCACTGTTACTTCTTCTAGATTAATTGTAGAAGGCATTACGTGACAGCCATCCAGGGCATCAGAATCTGGCCCTCAGTACTTGGGCAGAAAGTTAATTTGAAGAATCATTAGTATCAGAGGGCTGTACTGTGACCCTTTTGCCTCCACAGGTGAGCTGGCACTTGCACGACTGCTCAGTGAATAATTGCTTGTCAAAGAGAGGAAAGGGTTTTTGAGTTGGTTCTAAATATTCATTATTTATTCTTTAAAAGAAAAAGGATCAAGAGGACCTCTCTGGTATAAAAAAATTGCACAAAAATTATAATGAGCACTGGAAGCCAGAAATTAGGCCTGATCGTAGTAATTAGAGAGGATTAAGAAAGACAAGTAATGATTCTGAATAATCACTTCAGACTAAAGACAAAGATACATCTCCCTGCCTCCTTACTATGGGGAGATTTTTATGCTTTGTCAGGCAAACTAGCACTCCTGTAACTTTATGAACTTCCAAGACCATTAAAAGGAAGTGGCCGAAAATGAAACCCAAATATGAAGAATAGACTTCAGACAGCTTGACACAGGTTCATCCAGTCATAAATTAAACTCAAATGCCACCAAATATACTGGTTGTAAAAATACCCCTGCTCTGTAAAGCAGTAAAACTTTTAAAAGGTCTGTTCAATTAAAATGACTTAGCTGAACGGTGCCTGGGTTTTTTGCTTTGTTCAGAACTTGAGTGATAGTCAGTGCACTTTGAAATGCCAGGCTGGGGAAGTGGGACTGCTTTGTGGATTATGACCAGGGATTCTGGTTTTCTCTGATAAAAAAAATCACAAATTCTCTGATTAAAAACCCCAAATCTGTGATTAAAATGAAAGAGCACTAGAGAGAGAGAGAGAGAGAGAGGTATCATGTGGACACAATGTTTTCTTGATATATTTACAATTTTAAAGCAATTTGGAAGCCTACCAGTGCCCCCATCACTATAATAAAATAAGTTCTAAATACCTATAGATTTTGGTATTTGATTTGGGGTTTTATATCATGGAAAATCAGAGCTTCTCCTGCCTCCTTAGCTCACAGACTGCAGATTCAGGCCCCTCTCTCCCAAGTCATAGCCCCCTGGCCCTGCTGGTGCCGTTCACCCGCCCCCACAGCCCCATGCATCCCCTGGCTGTGCAGCAGCCCCAGCCCTGCCCAACTCCCTCCCACCCTCCCTCCCTATGGGGGCCTCAGTTCCTGCTGTCCCTTCCCCTCCCCGCCTGACTTACCTGCAGGAGCTGCTCTCCAGGCTGCCCTGGTGACCATATGCATATACATGCACATGGGACCCCCTACCTGACCACCTTCCTGCTCCCTCCCAGCCCCTTGCAGGCTGTAACTCTGCCACCTGCAGAGCGCTCTTCCCAGAAGTGCAAAATATGCGGGTTTCTCCATTAAAATGAAAATCCACGTATTCCTCCGGTAAAGGGGGAAATTTGCATTTTTCTCCATTTTTCCATGGGAAACAGAAAACCCGGATCCCTGATCATGACTATACTTAGATGGAAAGCAGGGCAGATATGCACCTTGATAGACTAACTAAATAACTAAATACGTTGTCTTCCTCTCTTGCACTCTCATATACTCTCTCTCTCTCTCACAGCCTAGCTGACTTTCTTTAAATCTGGGTCCTCACCCTGTACTGTTGAAATCAATGGAAACCTTGCCATTGACTTCAGTGAATGAGGACCCCAAATCGTGGTAAGTACCTACCTTTCTGTAGGTAAGGCAATGATATTGATGATGTTGTAATTGCTGGGTACCCTGTTGTCATGTCCCTATACCAGGGAATAAACACCTGATTTCTGTGCTGGTGAGAGAGAGTATGGTCTGGTAGACTAAGAAAAGCATAAAAAACCTTAAAATTGTAAACTGTAATCACAGTTCTGTCTCTGAGTCAATTTGGGGCAACCCTTTTCAACTTCCGTGCATTTCAGGTTTTCCACTTGTACAATGGGGATTGTAATACCCACTGCTGCAGTGGTGAAGATCCGGGTGCACAGAACCTGGCTGGCAGCCAGAGCTCCCCAGTGGGGTGGTGCACACTGCTGCCATGTGAGCCACTCCACTTTTGCCTCATTTTTTTTAGATATCAGGAGCTCCTGGTATCTAATTTGGCCACCGTGCTGCAAATATGCAGCATGGAGAACCAAGTCATGTGTGCCATGTGCATTTTGCAGTGTCTCAATAGCTTTTGAGGCACTGCAAAGTGAACATTTCCACTTGTGCGGTGCAACCAGTACTTCCGAAGAACACGTCTTATTTCTGTGTCTGGATTTAAGTGCCTAACATACTCCAGCTGAAACCACCTGTAGTGTATGTATCTTAATACTGCAAACTTTTTCATGTCCTATTGGAGGTATTGTGGTTTCTAACTCTGTTTTGCTCTTAATAAGTTTTTCTGTGTTAACTGAGGCAGAGGAATTGAGAGCATATATATTGTAGAAGATTTCACTTTTTGATGTGACCCTTAGATGAAGCCCAATGATAGAGGTTATAATTAGAGTGAATCTCGTTCTATTATTTTTCTTTACAGCAAAATTAATTCATATTAAAATATGCCTAATGAGTCCAAATATAAAGACACGTGAGTTTTCAAATGAAGATATTGCTCTTCATCTGCAGGAAGGTAACAGAGTCAAGAACTGACACTGTGCTTCTGACTTCTAGAGGAGCCATACGTGCATAAGTACCTTAGTTACTTGCATACCACATACGCCTTTTCCCAGAAATCAGCTCCCCAAAACTGGATGTGTGTCTTCATCAGTGAAGCTGGGTGTTTTTTTCCAGGGAAGGGAGGGGAGGGAGAGGAAGCGGGTAGAAGTCACTCTTGGATCAGAGCTACAATGTTAAGCCTGTCTCAGCCACAGCCACTGCAGTCAGGATCCCCTGCAGTGCAGTCAGCATTCAGCCATGACTGGAAAGATCTTTTCTTCTCCCACTTCATTCTGCCCTCCTAAACCAAGGCACAAATCCTATTTGGCATGTGAGCTATGTAGGAAAAAGTGGTGCGAGATGTAACTGCGGTTATCAAACTGTTTATCACTTCCGTGTGCCAAATATTAATTAGCTGCTGCTATTTTTTTCTCTCGCTCAATGTTTAACATAGCCTTTGCATTGGGAAATGAGAAGTCATCATAAGAGAGAACTTCAAAGACATATTTGCTTAAAATTGGCACTAAGGAAACTTTTCTTCCCGATAATTTTCCAGCTTGTTTTGTTTAGGAGGGAGAGACTTACTACTTTTTTTTTTCCCCAATACAGCTGGATAAATAGCTTCACTGAACTTGCTGAAATAATTAATTACCTTTTCTATTA
>NW_005842989.1:410371-416492 GCF_000455745.1 Alligator sinensis | reverse complement strand
GGTATTTTGAACCAGTAGGAAGTTTCCTTGAGAAAGCTATTTGAAAAGAAAGACATAGTTCATAAGAGAGAAATCTGTGATTCTATTTTCTCTTGGGGAACTTATTATTCATCCAAGTAAAAACAGTCATGTTATTGTTTGCTTAATTTTATTATAATGTGATAAGTAGCACCCAGATTTATTATGGACCTTATTGCAGCACATGATTAATACATGAGGATGACAGCTGCCCAATAGCACGGGCTGGAAGGTTAGGATTTTTGATGTACTATGCAGTTAAAAATAGTATCTCAAATCATTCCATTTTTAAAGGGCTTGGTATCTCCACAATGGAGATACAAAACAACTACTACATGTGCCTCAGTCCAAAATAGGAGTTCAAAAAATCCCTGCTGAGTAGCTGCCTAACCTTGCAAGCACCACAGAACTTACCAACCGTTAACTTGTTTGGCCTGCAAGTTTCCTGGACACTTGCAGTTTTGCTTTTGGGATGTAGACAGAAATGTTCTGGTCTAAGCAACTAGGCATTTTTCTACTTAAGTTCAATTGGTATCGGAAACTAGACATAGCTAATAGTTATGTCTTAATCCCCTAGAGTGCTCTGTGTGCTCAGAGCCCATCTAACACCCACTGACTTTAGCACAGCAGCATGACCACGTTCAGTCAAACACACAGGTGGATCTGGCCCTTTCGTGCGTGAAACAGTCCTCACGCAGGAGAACTTCTACCCTTGCCTTCATACCTGTAGAGACTCCTTTGGCAATGGAAATGGTGTGATTACAAATAATATATTTGCATTTGTGGTAGCACCTGGCAGCCCCAGATCTGTGCCAAGACTCAGCTGTGCTAGGTGCCATATAAGAATGATCCTTGTCCCAGAGTTTAAAATCTGCTTAAATAGCTTTTTTTCACGAAGTCCAATCATTTAACTTCATAATTTGGCCACTCAGTTTATTCCATTACACAGGGTACTCATGTTGGATATTCAAAAATGCCTGGTTTGCCTTGCCACCGTTCACTGAACTCAGTGAGAGCTTTACCAATAGAAGCTGTTAGGCCTGTAGCACTCTCCCTTTGCTGTGGGTTTCCCCTTAAGATTCGTGATGATGATGTTACAGAAATACAAATAGTTTCCCTTTTGCATTATGTCCTTTGCTCTCTATGCACAGAGCACTTGACTCAGAATTATATTTTGGTTTGGTAAGTATTACAAGGAATATCCACCACCTTTGTTAAGAAACATGCAACTTGCAGAGTGGAATTACAGCATAGTTTAGATAGTTTGCTAAATTTTGTAACTTGCAGTTATACTTTTTTTCCCCAGTAAAAAGCAGGAGATAAATAGAAACGAAACGCTCCAAGTGGTTTGTACTTATTTTGGTATGTGCATGTAGCTATTTTGCAAGATACCAGAACCAATCCCATGTTGAAATGAGTTAACTGAGCCTTATGCATTCTTTTCGCACAAAACTATAATAAACCCATTTCACACTCTGAAACCAGGCATGGGTTAAAAGGTGAAAATGAGAAAACACAGCCCATGTGCATTCATTAGCATATTGCTAATTGACAATTTCTGCCCTACAAGCAGCCATGCAACCTGTCAGGCCCAATTCCCAAAATGCTAATTAAATCAAATCCTGCACAACATCCTCTTCAGAAGCTTGTGGAGAATTACAAATAAGTGAAATGTAAATATACACTTAAATATCGAGTCAGGCAGCCACTAGAAGGAATTTTTGGAATATGTTTCGATCCAATTTTCCAATGTGGTGCGTTTGAAAATCAAGCCCAAATGCACACGCTGGGCACACTGGTATCTATAGCTAGTGGTTACAGTTAAAGCTAATGGCAATGCTAAATGTCCGTAAAGGGTCTGGCATCATGTTCAGCCACTTTTGAACCCCAGCTCCAAGGCACTTATTTTATAGCAGGGTCTGCTATGAGCACCTTCCAACATGAGCCAGGATTTAAACTCAAACTCAGGCACTAGAGCCATAGTAAGGTCTGATAGCCATGGCTGCTCCCCAAACATCAAACTATCTCCCTCCCTCCCTTTCTCTCTTCCCTGGCCTCCTGGTACAAGGCTAAGGTAGTATTCCTTTACATCATTGAATCTTCTATTGGTCCAACTGTTTTCTGTGAATTAATGAACAGTATGAGTAGTGACACCTTGTGTGTGTGGCTAATTATAGACAGTCAAAAAACCTGAAGCTATATCTTTTCAATTTTCACAGGTTAGACTAAACTGCATAAATTGAACTGATATGCAAGTGAACAGACATTCATTATTGATTCCAGAAATGCTGTCGCATGCTTGCAGTGGCCCAGGCCAGAAGCCAGGATATGCTAGAGCATCCCTCTCTGCTCAGCTGGAACAGACAACTTGTGCCAAGTCTAAACCTGCCCATCCTGTGAGAGGAGGAGAGGCTTGCAGGGGAAGTGCAAAGAATCCTGGGATGCTGGAAGACTTTGAATTAATTTGAATCTGGAGGGGATCTGGGACAGAAGTTCAAGAAACAGATTTAATCTAAATCAGTTGAGTCTGATACTGCATCCATGCAGGTTTATCTTAAACCAGTTTTGGCTATTTTGAAAGAAGTTTATGTGCACTGAACTTCTGTTGTGTTACAGATTTGAACCAGTTCCCAATCACTTATACTGGGTTATGTGTAATTTCTGCCCCTGTCCTTTGTGGGAACTCAGTTATGATTTTCTCATGTTTTTGTTGTGCAAAGAATAATTTTATGTATTTATTAGACTTGTATGTTGCCCTCCCCAATGAAAGCTCAGGGCAGCTTACAATAAGAGAACAAATAACTTATAGAACAAGTAAATAAAACTAACTTTAAAACAACCCCCCACCCCAACCCTATAATAACAAAAAAGTAGAGCATTAAAATAAAATATAAACAACCTCCTTCTATAACAAATTTCCAGCTTACCATTGCTTGCTAAATGGCTGCCCCAGTAGGGAGGTTTTACACCACTGCCAGAAGATGTCCAGGCTCAGGCTCTGGTGGGTCTCAAGAGGGGAGGGAGTTCCAGAGCTGAGAAGTGATTGGCAATAACAACCTCCTCAGTATTTTCACCAGGTGAACTTGTTGCATTGATGTTACTTGCAGGAGGTTGCTCTTGGCAGACCTTGGGTATCATGGTGAGGCATAAGGGAGAAGGCAATCCCTATCAGTATCAAAAAATGATCATGACATGTTAATGAGCAATGTTTCCTTCCCATGACCCTGGCTTCACTCTGTCACCAGAGCTACCCAAATTTGAGCTCTAGTGTTACCCACAGCAGATGGAAAAGGGGAAGTTGTTCTGTAGAAACGGAGGCAGCAAAGAATCTGTAATCACCTCTTCTTTCTAGATAGTTCTGTACTAACTCTTCTTCTTCTATGATAGCTGAGGTTTCATCTGGGTGAAGCTGGTAGTTTTAACCACTGTCTTTCATTCATAATTGCTGCAAGAAGTCCTTGTGCTCCTTTACAGTAGAGGAAGTAAGTAATAGTAGCCTCCTAACCCAAAACGTGAATGTTTCCCCCACCTGAAGCAGAGAGAGATGCAAGTCCACTCTTAAGCAAAAGCATACGTGTAAGTGGAAGTCTGCTACTAAACACCAAGACTTAATGCTTACCTTTTCTCTTCCATTGAGCTTGGATTGTAGTAAGGCCATTACTTGCAAATTCTGGATTATCTACTCATTTCAGTGGACATCAGTCAGAATTTCTGTGCTCTTTCATGAGTACAGTCATAATTTATCATTTTTTTACTGTCAACTGTAGTTAAAGCAATATAGGCCAGTAGATAGAATTAGGGGTAAGCGACATCATAACTGTTGTATCTATGAAACAGGCCAGAACCTGCGGCAATGTATTAACTGCATTATTATATGACCTAGCCAGATATTAACATTAGCCTGGGTATGCCTATTCAATATAGCCATACCCTATGTACTTTGAACCCTGACATTGGCACTATATTTTAATGGATAATAGGAGAAAAGCAGCATCAAGTGTACTTTGTATCTGTGATCAATGAAATAATGCTTCTCAACTGAGATGAGTTAAACTGTTGTATTTATTGACATGAAACAAAGTGAAGTTTGCACTACTCTTCTCTTAAATGTTCAATTTCCCTGTGGTGTAATGTACCCAGTGCATTGTAGGGATGAAACACCAAAAGTGCTTTTAAAAAAAGGCATAAAATACCAATTTAAACATAATTAAACACTGGAGACTAACTTCTGTGCATTGGAAACAAGTCCCACAGACTTTTGGCAGTGTCTGGCTCTGGCAAATTGTAGGCAAACTCTTAATCACTTCGTTTTAGACAATACTGATCATGCCGGTTTCTCAAGCTCTTTATCACAATTGAACACTTCTAGCACCGTCTGCTTTGCCCTGTGGGCATATTCATCTATATGCATATTGAAGGCACTTGGATACCACATTAGGTCTTACCTCATTCCTCTTCTTTTTTGATCCTAAATAGTATTGAGGTAAGAAGGCATGTAGCTACCATGGATTAGTGCTGCTTATGGGCCTAGTGCTTATGGGCCTTGGGAAGAAACAAGAATGCATTGGTTTAGTACAGTGTCCATTAACATAACTGGGACTTCAGTCAGGTCATAGAGAAGTAAATGGAGTTGGCTTTGCCAACTGGGGACAAAAAGTTTGTTTTCTACATATGCCGATGTATAAAAGACCACCAAATTAGAAGAGTGCAAGGTGTCAAAGCTGGTATTGCTAGCCAAGCACAAAGTGGGTGTGTTGTAGTTGTGTACCTCCACATGCTACAGGTATTGTGCAATTAATGGGCTAATTGCACAATTAGCTTGAGACCAACTCCCATGCAAAGCCACTATCACATCATAAAAAAAACCTCTAACCAGCTGTAAAGTTAGACTAAAAAATGTATACTAACTTTATAGTTGGCTGCTACTGAGCTTTAATTTGGATGTATAACAAGGTTTATCCTGTAGCTGGGAGCCCCATCAGCTAACAGAGATCCCAGCCACAGGTGTGCAACCCCTGAGCCCTGGGGATCTTTGCTGCTGTGATCTCCAAGGTTCGGGGGTGCATGGAAGTCTCAGGCCCACGTGGGGCTCTTGGTCCTGGATGCACCTCACCTGCAGCCAGGACCAACACACTCTGCAGCTGATGGGGCTCTGGGTCTCAGCTGTGCCTCTCACAGCTCCCCCATACACCAGCAGTAAGGTGTGATTGGATCTAATGTGTGATCCCACAGTCACGCCTCCATGGTTCTGTGGGTCATGCATTAGATTCACGTGTGCCTTTTCCTGTACATGTAGAGGGGCCCTAAGTGACAAGATTCCTGGGGGTTGCTAGGCCCACACATGAAAAAGGGGAGTCTGTGTAATGGAAAAGATGGTTTTAGGTTCTTTCTAACCACAGACTCCAGGTTTCATAAGATGTCAAAAACTCACTGAAATAAAGAGATGATGGATGAGATGATTTGGCACCCTGTTTGAGAACCACCATTACACTCAGAACCACCAGTTAACCTCAGTGGTTCTCAACTGGGATGCTGCCACTCCAGCCAGATGAAACTGTCCTGTGTGCCTAGTGTATCGCCAGATTGAGAAGGGTTGCCAGAGGCATAACTAGTGACTTTTTTGCAACAAGGGCAAAGATGGAAGGGGGTTGGGGTGGTGGGTTGGGAGTGTTGTGCCAAGGTCCTGGGAGCATGGGTCTTACCTGACAATGGCTGCTTCTGCTGGCTCTCTACATGTTGAAGATGGACATGCAGGACTAAACTGGGAAGGGCTGTGGCAGGAGCTTGGACTCTTGTCTGTGTTAGGCTCATCAAATAACCTTAATGCCAGCAGGTGCAGTGGTGCTTGGGTCCGTGAAAGGGTCTCTTAAAGGGTCTTGTGGGACTGTGTGGTGCTCCAGCACCTTAGTTGAGAACTGCTGTCTTAGATGGTCTTTGAATAAGGAACACAGAAATAAACCCTTGTGGAAGAGACTGGAATCGAGGACATCCGTTTCCCAGAGGAATATCATGACCACTAGGTTACCAAGTGAGGTTCTTTTTCTTATTCTTCTTTTGGTCCCATGAAAAATTGCATTTTTTTTTCTGCCCAGTGGCCCAACTT
>NW_005842989.1:388280-410352 GCF_000455745.1 Alligator sinensis | reverse complement strand
CAGGAATAGTGGTGTGCCCTCACAAAGCCTCTTCTAAAGCCTCATTATTCAGATACTCTTGGGGAGCAGGAGACCTGGATACAAATCCCACCAGGGCCAGGAGAGCCCTAGGACACAGGTTTCCTATAATCTTGAGTATGTGCTTTAACCACAGGACTCATGGGAAATCCTACACAGCTATCCTCACAAATGAATGGTGGGAGTTTGGACACACTTCTATGCATTAGCATTTCCCAGTGGTTACCTCTAAGCATTTCCAGATTTTCTGGGTCACCTGCTGGAGACGTGTCACTCCCTATTCTCTATATTCAGCACCTAGACATATAACCCTGAATTGTTCATAGTAAAATCTTTCCATTAACTCTGTGGAGATGATAAATGCCTAGTGTGATTTTTGCGTCACTCTCCTGGGGAAGGTGCTTGAAAATTAAGTGAGGCACCATCTATGTTTAGGCATATGCTGAAGCAATTCAAAACTCATGCTTAGGTTTTACAGAATCCAAATGTGTCATGTGGGCCACATACAACAATTTTCAAGCCAGTCTCTGAGTCATGTGTTTAACACTCTCACAGTTGGTTTCAATATATTTTGCTTGGACTAAAATGGACATTTGCTAGATGACAATTATGTTTCGAGAATACTTTTGAAGTATTGACCATTGTTTGTTTTTTGGTTTTTTTGTTCTTTATTGGAATGAAAAATCAAACTTCTTGAAAGTTTATTTTGTGAAATAGAATTCTGTCGAAGGGTCTATTTTCAAATAAAAAAGGTCAGGTTTTAGATTTAGGGGGTCTTGATCTCTGGAATTGACCAAGGTGTCCACTCTGGACCTCAGAAACCTTTTCATCAAAAGTTGTTGAAATCAATACATCTCTGAGTAATGCTTCAGTTTTGATGAAATGCCTCTTACCATGGAAAAAGAGCTTCATCAAAAACATTCCAACCAGCTGCAGTCTTGGGTAACCTTCCCCAAACGTTTGCTTGTAGAATCTCACTGACGCGCAACCTTCAAAACACCTGTGTTGCTTTTGGAAATAGACGTTATGCTTTGAGCCACTTGGAAGTAAATGAGGATATAGACATGGAGATTACTAAATTTGAGGTGGAAAAAAACCTCAGAGAACTAAGTTCTCAATTTGGGAAGGAATAGACATTCACCATCCCACAAGTCTGAAACAACTGGCACATGACATCACAGGTCCAGTAGCAAGGGTTATAAAACCTATCAATTTTGGGTGGTACTGTTTGACTGGAGAGTAGCAAATACCATAGAGTCATAGAAAATTAGGCTTCAGGGGAGCATCTAGTCCAACCCACTGCTTAAAACAGGGTCATCCACAACTAGATGATTCCATTCACGGCTTTGTCAAGATGGGCCTTAAAAACCTGCAAGGATGAAGATTCCTCCACCTCTCTGGGTAACCTGTTCCAGTGCTTCACCACCCTCCTAGTGAGACAGTTTTTTCTGATATCTAATCTAAACTTACCTTGATGCAACTTAAGACCATTGCTCCTTGTTCTGTCATCTGCCACCGCTGAGAACAGTGCAGCTCCATCCTCTTTGGAACCCCCCTGCAGGTAGTTGAAGGCTGCTATTAAATTTCCTCTCAGTCTTCTCTTCTCCAGACTAAATAAGGCCAGTTCCTTCAGCCTCTCCTCAAGCTATGTGCCCCAGCCTCCTTACCATTTTTGTCGCTCTCCGCTGGACGTTCTCCAATTTGTCCACATCCTTTCTGTAGTGTAGGCCCAAAACTAGACACCACACTCCAGATGTGGCCTCATCCGTGCAGAATAAAGGGGAATCATTACTTCTCTTGATCTGCTGGCAACAATTCTGCTAATGCAGCCCAGTATGCAGTTAGCCTTCTTGGCAACAAGGGCACACTGTTGCTTCTATCCAGTTTATTGTCCCCCAGGTCCTTTTCTGCAGAGCTGCTGCTTATCCAGTTGGTTTGAAGCCTGTAGTGGTGCATGGGATTGTTCTGTCCTAAGTGCAGGATTTTGCACCTGTCTTTATTGAACCTCATGAGGTTCCTTTTGATCCAGTCCTCCAATTTGTCTAGGTCACTCTTAATCCTACAACTACCCTTTGAAGGGCTGCATGGAGTAGGGCAGGATGTGTGAGGCCCGGTGAGGGGCAATATGAAAGAGGCCCTGTGAGAGGGGGTGGTATGTATGAGGCCCTGAGAAGGGCAGAATGTTACAGGACCAGCAAGGGACAGAATTTGACCTGGCCTTGGACCAAAGCAGATATCAACTCAAGATGCCATCTGTGAGGCATGGGACATGGTATAGGGGAGGTCGAAGCTGTATATATAGCCCTTGGCACTAGGGCATTAAAAAAGGGCAGCCTCCCACATATTACCATCTAATTTATTAAATAAGAAGTTGTGGCAGGTGAGACAGGGCAGACTGCCCTAGAGATAGGTGGGCAGCTAGTGTTGAGACCCAGCCCTAAGCTGGCCCGCTGTCACAGTTCCCTAGTACGATCTGGAGATACTGCTCCTGTGAAAAATTGCAACTTTGCTACAATATGATTGCACTTAGAGTACGCTTTTAAGTGCAGTTAACATGTCCTAAGTGTAATGTGCAATATGACCATATATGTGTAATTACTGGACTGGAGATAAACTATTAGTGGAGTTTACTAAAGATTCATCTTGTGACCAATTTTGTTTATTTTTTTTTCATTAATAATGTAGGGACAAAAAGCAGGAATTGTGCTAAGGACGTTTGCTGAAGGTGCATGTTTGGGAGCCATAATCAATACATAGGAGTCTTAGAACGTTAAAAATCTTCATCCTTGTTGGTTTTTAAGACCTCTCTAGACAAAGTTTTGGCTGAGATTATATAGCTGGGGATGGTCCTGCTTTGAGCATGGGGGTTGGACTAGGTGACCTCCGGATGTTCCTTCCAACCTAAAGTTTAAATTATTCTATGTTTCTAATGTCATGCAGAGTTTTTTGGACAATCTTGACAATATTGAAGATAATATGGAAAATCTCAAGGCCTAGAGTAATGGAAATGGGATGAAATTTAATAGGAGAAAATGCACTTAGGGACTTATAGGAAGCATTTCTCTAATAAACTGGGAGCTCTTCCATTGGAAATGACTGACGAAGAAAAAGACCTAGGCAAATGCTGCCCTCAGATGTATTGGAAGAAATACTGATGTTGTTGTACAAGACACTGATGAGACCTTATCTAGAATACTGCATACAGGTATGGTCACTCATATTCAGGAGTGATTAATTTGACTTGGAATGGGTGCAACAACCTGGATGATCAGGAGACTACAGAGACAGCTGAATACAAACTGACTAATCTTTATAAATGCATAGGGATGTATTTATGTACTAGAAAGAAAAGAACAATTTAAGTTAAATGACAACAATGGAAAAAGAAAAAAATGTGTATAATTTGAATACATTTGGTCTGGAAATTATTTGACAGTTTATAATGTTTACAAAAGTGATTTTCTAGAATAATCTTACAATAGGAATAGTGAGAGCAAAAACCTAAATACATTTAAGATGGAACTTAATCAGTTTGAAAGGAATTATATAACATTTACATGTAATAGGTGACTAACGTAATGAGCCAGCTCTGTACCAGTCTTTTGTTCCTAGATACTCTTGAAATGCTGTCAGTTATCATAAAATAGATTATTTTAATACCTTTGAATATGTTCCATATTTTTCAAATGTAATTTAAAAAAAATATCCCCTTGTAAATCTTTCCTCTTTTCACTCTGCCCACAAAAATGTATTGGCATTGTACAGTAGAGCCCTGATTTATTTTGTATGGCGATATTTTGCAACATGCTTAGTTTATAGCAGCTTGCCAAATTAAGAATGAGCCACTGAGCTGTTTGCTGTCATTTGTGCTTCAAAGAGCAATGCTTGTCTGGTCCGCTGAAGCACAGCCATGGTCCTACATCACTCATCGGAGATAAACTGCCCTTTAAAATCAAAGCTGTGGCAAGTAGCTGATACCTCTGTGTTCCCATGCAGTGGCCTGCTGTGGGAATATGTACCTCAGTTAGTTTGCAATGCCTCGTCTTTGCAAGGGACATGGGAACATAACCCAGTGAAGATTCCAGGTTTTACTATATTAGAGATACAAATTTCTCTTAGGCTGGAGAAATATACATATACATATACATATATGTTTCAACTTTATTTATGTTATTGGGCTGGAGAGAAATTTTTTATATATATATATATGAAATTTTATATATATATGAAATTATATATATATATATATATAAAATTTCTCTCCAGCCCAATAACATACATAAAGTTGAAACATATATGTATATGTATACATATTGATGTAGTGTATTGTATTGATGTATATGTATACATATTGATATATTGATATTAAATTATTGATAACATCAATAATTTAATATCATATATACTGTACTGCACGAGGATAGGGGTGGGGACTGGTTTCTATCTTGGAGTCTGGAGTTTCTGGCTTGAGATACAAAATCATCAGTCCTACTGTGGTTGCTTGTGAACCATGAAAGCTGAATTGCTGTTCTTCTAATCACTTGCGACCCTGTAACTCAGGCATCTGCGGTAACTGTCCCATAGAAATGATGAAGCGGTCCATTGCTTCTTGTTTTCTTACACTTCTTCCTCCTAGCTTAAGAAATAATGAAACAGGAAACAGCATTAAGCATGCAGAAGGATGCTCTGATTTCTGTCTGTCCCTGGCTCCGGTGTGAGATGCACAGGCAGAATCCCGTTGCACCCCTGTTGAGCCCTGGGACCCCCAGGACCCCCCAGCAGGACCCAGACCTCCAGTGCAGCTGGAGGTAGGTGGGACTTGTGGCGTGGGAGGGATCTAGTCAGCTGTGGGGCAGCTGAGAGGAGCCAAGGAGGGTCTTGCCCCCCACTGGCTCCTACTTGGCCCTGCCCCCCATGGAGCCATGTGACCGGAGCCTCATGAACAGGACACACAAACAGGCATGCTTCTAGGCCCTGTGCACTATTTAGTGTGGGGCTTTGTGCAGGAAGACACAAGGCTCTGCCAGTGAGTCCCAAGGGAAGGCTGCCACCGGTGCAATGCAGATGGGCACATGCCGCACACTGAGGATCTGCTTGGAGTCTGAGAACTCCCCCTCTGGCACTTCTGAGGCCTCCACCCAGAACCCATGGTTCCAGGCTCCACATAGATGGAGCCTCTGGCTCTCAGCTGTGAGGGCTGCCTGGCACAATTCCAGACACATGGGACTGGGAGCATGGCCACCTCCCCTTGCAATGTTTGCTCCACTTTGGAGTCTCTGAGGTACCAGAAAGCGAAGCTCCAGACCATGGTTCACAGACTGTGCGCCATCAGGAATGGTGAGAAGGAGACTGACTCCTACTGCCAGGCCCTTCACCTCATGAAGGATGAGGGTAGACTAAGGTCACCTTCTAGGACAAGGGATGACTTGAGGATCTCTCACACTGTCCAGCCAGGGGGTTAGACCAAGGTGGTCAATGGCCCCAAGGCCTGCTGCACAATGGTCCCCTCCCCTCTGGAGCACTGCAGCAGGTATGAACCTCTTGCGTACCCAGTAGAGCCTGCAGAGCTGCCAGCTCCTGCAGGCAAGGGAATAACACTAACAACTACCATCCCTACTCTCCCTAAGATGAAACACAGAGTGGTTGTTGTGGGAGACTCCCTCCTGAGGGGGACTGAGGAAGCAATCTGCCACCCCGACCCCTTAGCCTGGGAGGTCTGTTGTCTCTCAGGGGACCCATATCTGGGACATAGCTGAGAGGATGCCAAAGTTTATCCAGCCTTCCAACCACTACCCTATGCTCCTTATCCATGTGGGCATGAATGACATGGCTCAGAGCAATCCCAACTAGGTCATAAGTGGCTACAGGGCTCTGGGAGCAGGGATTAGGGGATTGGAGGCACAGGTGGTCTTTTCCTCGATCCTCCCAGTTAGGGGTCATGGGCTTAGGAGGGAGAGATGGATTGATGTAATCAGCTGAAGTCTGCGGCACTGGTGTCATCGTGAAGGCTTCAGCTTCTACAATCACAGTCTGCTCTTTGGTGACAGAGGCAGTAATCTGCTGGGAAGAGATGGCCTCCACCGCACCTTACTGGAGAGGAAGCTCTTTTCAGCCAGAATGGCTGACCTGCTTGACCGGGATTTAAACTAAGCCCACCGGGAGATGGGTGGACAACCACCAAAGCAAGCCCATTAGGCAACTACTGCAAAACCAGCAGGTTAGGACACTCAAGGGAATCCACTCCTACATCAGCCCTAGAATGGCCATCATGGCCTCATGGCCATCATGATCTTCCTTGCTGTGTGGGACTTATCCATCACCTCCACTTGAAGGAGAAACCCCCGACAGCCTGACTGATCGCACCAGTGCCCTGTGAGGTAGAGGTAGGCATTATCTCCACCCTGGCTGCTCCAGATGTCCAAGGTGCAGTGCACAACTACCTGTGAACCTGCCTTGCACAGCTCCTCCCTCAATTACTCCATGCATTCCTCATACAGGGAGGGCACCACCTAAGGTGATACATGTGAGCATTTGGTAGTATTGGACCATGAGCACCATGAGCCACCTGAACCCTGGAAGCTAAACTTAGGAAAAGGGCTAGCCACCCAGAGCAAGCATCTCTCCAATGCTCTGGGTGACCTCACTTACCCTTGCAATGTGCCCCTCTCTCCCTTTGTCTGCAGCTTTTCCCCACTGCTCCATGGTGGCTTGCCTGTGTTTTGTGGGGATGGGGGCCTTGGAGCGAGAGGGCGACTTCTTTGAAGGCATGCTCCCACTGGTGCCAGGCTGAGAAGGAAAAAGGGCAAGGTGGTGCTGCCTCCTGAGATGCAGCAGCATCACCGTGGTGGTGAAGTGTTTCACCTCCTTGCGCTAGCTCAGGGGTAGGCAATGTTTTTTGGCTGGCATGCCAAAAAACACCACAATGCCTACCTTGGAAGGTGCCCGAGTGCCAGCATGCCAGAAAAAAAAAAATAGAAATGGTGTCTTCCTGGGAGTGCAAGGAAGCCTAGGACTTCCAATGGACACTTATGTGTCTGTACACCAATGCCAGGAGCTTGGGGAACAAAAAGGGGGAACTGGTCCTCCTACTCAACGAGAATGACTATGATCTCATAGGGATAACGGAGACCTGGGGGGACTCCACCTATGACTGGGCCACAGGTATAGATGGCTATACCCTGTATAGAAGGAGAGATCATATGGAAAAAAGGGGTCGGGGTGTAGCTCTCTCTGTCAAGGAAAGCTACACATCCCTGCAGACTGACATTGGCACCCATGGAGGACACCTGGAGACCCTCTGGGTTAAAATATATGGGGAACATGGCAAAGGGGACACAATGGTAGGAGTCTACTACAGACTTCCTAATCAGGAACAAGAGCTTGACCAAGAATTTTCCAGGGAGCTGGCTGAGGCTACATGTTCTTGGTTGTCATGGGAAACTTAAACTATCCGGGCATCTCATGGGAAGAGCATTTGGCCAAAAACGAATGGTCACAAAGCTTCCTCATGTGCATGGATGAACTCTACCTGACTCAAGAAGTGTATGGACCAACAAGAGGTAAAACACCGATGGACCTGGTACTGACCAAAGGGGATGATTTAGTCAGTGACCTAAGAACGGAAGGAAAACTGGGAGACAGTGACCACGAGCTGATCAATTTTACTATCTATCGCAAAGCTGGAAAATTAGTCAGAAATGCAGAAATCCTTGACTTTAGGAAAGCTGACCTTGATAAGCTTGGGAGGCTCATTGTCGAGGCCCTAAGGGGCCATGACTCAACAGGGAGGGGAGTCTAAGATGAGTGGTTGTTCCTTAAGGGAGAGCCCATCTCAGAGGAAAGGTAGCAAAAGGGCACAACAACCTCCTTAGCTCATTAGGGAATTCATGGACCAACTATGCCTAAAAAGAGAGGCTTATAAAGGATGGAAGACAGAAATCACCACTAAGGAGGAGTATTCTGCACTTGTCCCTACTTGTAGGGCGTGAACTAGGAAAGCCAAGGCTGCAACCAAACTCCAACTGGCTACACGTATCAAGGATGATAAAATGTCCTTTTTCAGATATGTGGGGAGTCATAAGAAAAGCAAGGGCATCATTGGACCCCTGCTAAACCAACTGGGACAACTGACAACCAACACCCAAGAAAAAGCCAACGTGTTTAATGGGTACTTTCTGTTGGTTTTTCACCAGCCCAAAGGAAGCACCCTACATAACATGATGTGGGACAGCCAGGGTGAGGGTGAAAGTGGGTGGATAAAAACCTGATGACATTAAATACAGAAAAATGGCAAGGGACTTGGGGGTCATGATTGACCACAAGATGAACATGAGCTACCAATGCTATGTTGCAGCTGGTAAAGTGAGCAAAACTCTGGCTTGCATCCACAGATACTTCTCTAGCAAATGCCAGGATGTCATCCTCCTGCTGTACTCCACCTTGGTGAGGACACAGCTGGAGTACTGCATCAAATTCTGGGCTCCACAATTCAAGAAGGATGTGGAGAAGCCTGAGAGAGTCCAGAGGAGAGCCAAGCGCATGATCAGAGGGCAAGAGAAAATCATCCCAATCTCTCTTTCTGAAGAGAGGCTGAGAGCCATGGGACTCTTCAGCTTGGAAAAGCGCAGGCTCAGGGGTGACCTGGTGACTGCCTATAAGTATATAAGGAGTGTACATCAGGATCTGGGGGAATGCCTGTTCACCAGAGTGCCCCAGGGGATGACAAGGTCCAACAGTCACAAACTCCTCCAAGACTGTTTTAGGCTGGACATAAGGAAAATCTTCTTTACTGTCCGAGCCCCCAAGGCCTGGAATAGACTCCCTCCAGAGGTGGTGCAAGCACCTACTCTGGACTCCTTTAAGAGACATTTGGATATTTATTTTGCTGGGGTCCTTTGACCCTAGCTGACTTCCTGCCCATAGGGCAGCAGGCTGGACTCAATGATTTTCTGAGGTCCCTTCCAGCCCTAATGTCTATGAAATCTATGAAATCTATTCAGGCTCCAGTATTAAACTCTGTCTTTAATGATAATTGGATCTCCCAGTACTTAGAATCCCAAGGTACGCAGGAACACGAGAAACTGATGGTTCAATGCATCTACCAGCTTCTGAATTAGGGATGTGCTATGCCACTGGGCTTTCTTCTTCACTTTGGGGAGGGTGGTAGTAGAAGGGGGAAGATAGGACACTTTTCACTACTTTCAGTTGTTATACTGCTGCTCATAGCTACGGTGTCTGAGTCCCTTCCTCATAAAATCAATAGCAGTGTCCCCTGTGGAGTGAATAGAATTTGTAATAGTCTCTGCCTAACTCATGAAAAATCTGTGAATTCAGCTTTTTGAATGTGGTTTGGTTCTTAGAAGTTACTGAGAAAAAGAGAATGAGGGTGAAAACTAAATGAAGAAAATAAACAGGGTGAACAACCAACCCAAGTATGAATGGAGGCAGAACAAATGGAAACTCTAGAGAAAAAGAAAAGAACAGAGTAAAATTCTAATTAAAGGAATTATCCATATCACACATGCATAAGAGTCTACTCAATTTGCAATTCCAAGGATTTCGCGAAAACCACGAAATCGTGCATTGTCTGCAAAATCAACTTAAAAATAAAACTTAAAAAAAAATAAATCCTGGCTCCCCAGTGGGTGCCGGCAATCTTTGCTGTTGCTGCAGCCCAGCCTCACAGCCCATCCTGGAGGGGTGGGGGAAGGGGGGAGTTCCAGCTGGTTGGGGGTCATGAAGGACAGCAGACAAGATGGCAAGCATCCCCTCATCCCTACTCCCCCCTGGGGCCTGTCCACCAATCAGCACCGAGAGGCAGGGCTGCCAGAGCACATCCAGGAAATATCCACAGAATTTGCAATTTATGCCATGACCAACCCACAAAAATTGTTTAGTTCCTCTGTGATTTAAGTAGACCCTACATGTACAGGCACTAACATTGTTGCATACCTGGTTTTAAGCAAAGAGCTTCCCTTCTCTGCAAGGAAAATAACTGATTCCCCTAATGACTGAACAATCCTTCAATACAATGATTCTTTCATTAATATACAGCATTGGTTCCCTTTTAGTAAGAAAAGGGCACTTTCTTTTGTGTGTGTGTGTGGGGGAGGTACTAGTGGAAAAGAATAAATTCAAATTGTAGAAAATACTTGAATTCCTTTGCAGATCCCCAAAATTAGATCCAGATGTTTAGAAAACTTCAAACTCCATTAGGTTTAAAGATCCCTAATTTATAACACTGGAGAATGGTGTGTCCACCTGTTCTTCTTTTCAGTCTGTCTGTGTGTGTCTGTCTTTTTCAAGTAAGAATGAGGGTGGATGAGCAAGAGCAAATGTTTGTTCGTTCCTCTTTAGTGTTTTCTACCTCCAGCCCATCCTTCATGTCCTTCAGAATAGAAGGTTACATATTTATGTGTTGAGCTTAATGAGAAAATATATTGTTTCATATGATATGCCATGCTTCCTGTCATGTACTCGTTATTCTCTTTTGAGTTTACTAGTTTTCTCTGTTTTATGATTCATGATTAATTTATTCTCAATCTACAAGAAAGCCCTTCTAATTTCAAGAAGTGGGGTAGATGAATTTCTAGATGCTGCTTTATTTGGTCTGCTTATCTATTGGGATGATTTGCAATTATAATCCTTTTCCTGATTGCCAAAAACACCACTGGCTTCATGGTGTTTACACTGTCAGATCAGGGACAGCCTTGCTGGACTGGAGTCCTAGTCCGCCAGAAAACAGGAATTGTGAAGCTTCCTTCAATGACAATGTTGTTGCTATAAGTGATGCACTGGGATATAAGGAAGATAAGACTCATGTTCTTGTTCTGTCAAAAGAGGGGCAGATTTAGCCAAACTTTGACCTACAAGTTTGTGTCAGGCCCCAAGGCATAGTGTCCCAAGTAATCACTCATGGGTAAGGCAACCCCTAGACCCATCTATGCAAGGTTCGTATGTCTGTTTCACCTGAGCCTAGTAGTTGCTTTCATGATGTTATGCTTCTCCTAGATATTTTGATACTTTTATTAGGAATATATTTGGATACTAGGGTTAGGTACAAACATTCAAAAAGCCTGAGGTGGAATCAATCTAAATTACATGGTTTTCTGTAAGCAATGTAGTTTAGATCAGTAGCCGCTGGCACTGTTGGTGGTGGGGGTGATGAGAGTCGACCAGGGGTCGGCAACCACCCACAGACACTGCTGGAAGTGTTGGCGATGGCCAGCGGCTATCGTTGACTGCCCACAGATGCCGCTGGCAGTGTCGGTGGGTGGGAAGGAGAGGGATGGTGAGCAGCAATTGCCCACAGGCACCTTTTTGTAGGGGGTGCATTGCCACGCTCAGGGGGTGCATGTGCACCCACGTGCAACCCTACGCATTGCCAGTGAATCTGTGTGTGCTGAACTTCTGTTCTGTTACAGGTATAGACTGATTTCTTATCACTTATACCAGTAAAAGTGTCATGTCTCTACCTTACCTAGATGTGTCTGCATTGTATAGAAATTTGGATTGTATGTTGATCCTAGGAAAAAGCGAGAGAGCTGGAATTTGAGCAATATGGCAGCCTTATAGATTTGTGGTTCCATTGTATGATACTGGTCTTTGAGATATTATTTCCTGAAATGCTTCCATGGGATCAGAGATAAATATGAGAAAAATATTTAGCTAGGGCTCAAAGCTGGGCCTCAGAATCCCAATGATCTATTCCTATGTCTGCCAGTGATTTGCTGTTTGACTGGGAAAGTAAATCCAGCTGTTAATACCTGTTTTCTTGTAATTTTTTGTGTACCTTGCCTACTGTTTTACCATAAGATCATTCTTTTTATTTAGCTGCAATATAATTAGTACTGCTATAATTATCCTGTGAGCTATTCATACAATGTCTGGTATGAAGGAGTTGCAATTTTGATTGGGCTACTATGCATTATAATAATTCAGAAAACTAATGATAATAATACATGTCCAAGGCTGTGAATGGGCAGCATGTGTGTGAAGACTAGCAGTATCTAACCTGCCACTACTTGCTAGTGGGGAAGAAACTATATGCAGGCAGTCTATGTGCTTCCCAAACCAGAGCTGTTGACTGAAATAAAAAGGCACTGCTGTTGGATTAATAAGATGCTAAATGCATAGTCAGATGATCGTAAAGAGGAAGAATGGTGAGACATATGCTTAGGAACATGTTTCATTGTACAAAGCATCAATTCAGGGAAATTTCACTCAGTAAAATTTGGGGGGTGACATAATGTCACATATGTGTAAGAAATTCATAGACAGATGTGGAGAGAATAGCTCTTTTAACTGAAGGTGGAATACCTTAAAAACCAGAATATTTCACGTATTTGCCTTTAGGAAAATAAAAAAAGTCATGTCCAGGCTGCATGGAGCTGAAGACCAATGCAGTTAAACGGCTCTATGTGAGAACCAGAGAATCCTAAGAATATGTTTAAAACTTTAAATACTGAGAAAAGGATTTAACAGTCATGCTTATATGTATGAGGCAGGTGTAGCTAATAAGCAGGATAGGAAGGAACAGCTGTAAGCTGGATAAAGGCTCATTGGTCATACAAAGATAAATGGCTACCAGCTGGTTTTCCACAAGGGGCACCCTTGCTATAATGCCCCTGTTTCTTCTCCCCTGTATATATGAATCTTCTCTTAGGCTAAAGGGGAAGACACATTTATATATCACAGAGACAGATGCTGTCATCCTTAAAGACGATAATTTGTCCTGGTCGGAGAAAATTAGCTCTCATTGGTCACTGTGGGAGTGGACACAGATGTTTTGTATTATGGTGTTCAAAGTCATGCCACTTATTAGGCTAGAAATGCAGCCTGGTTTCTCCAGACAGATGAAAAATGGCAAATGGATAACGTGTTTCTTCATGCATTTAGATTCTGGCATTTTATTGTGTGATAATTTATGAAGATTCACAAGCAGATTTTGAGTATCTGGGAGAGAGAGTGAGCAAAAGTGAGAGCTTCACTAGATTGTTACCATCCCTTCTAATTTTGTCATTGATATCTTGACTGTGCTAAACATTAATACACTATCAATCATAGTACAGCCATAATTACAATACAGATGATTTTCCAGCTAAACAGAAAGGATGATCTTATAGTAAAGGCTCTCAATTGGGGCTCGAGAGAGCTTAGTACTGTACCTAGATCCTTGTGCCTCAATTTGCCCAAAGTGTTTTTTTAATAATCTACTTCCTTGACATAAATGCTGAGGGGATGAGCCTATTGGTGTAGTGAGGTGACCAGAGGCTGTGGTGAGACACCTTTGAAGACCTAGCTTGGTATAGGTGAATGACTTTTTAGCTACAGATATACTGAAGTCTGCTGAACATTCTGTCATTGCAAACTGGGCAAGAAATAACATCTTGCTTCTCTTCCAAGAAGACCAGCCTGTGTGTGCAGATAGACACATGACAAATTTGATGGGGCAGATCAATGTCTATTCTTCTACACCCACATTTCATAGTTTCATAGTTGGTAGGGTCGGAAGGGACCTGAGCAGATCATCAAGTCCGACCCCTCGCCATGGGCAGGAAAGGATGCTGGGGTCAAACGACCCCGGCGAGGTGATTATCTAGCCTCCTTTTGAAGACCCCCAGGGTAGGAGCCAGCACCACTTCCCTTGGAAGTTGGTTCCAGATCCTAGCCACCCTGACTGTGAAGTAGTGCCTCCTGATATCTAGCCTGAATCTACTCTCCATCAACTTATGGCCATTATTCCTTGTTACTCCCAGTAGTGCTTGGGGGAACAGGGACTCTCCCATTGCCTACTGGTCCCCCTTGGCCAGTTTATAGATGGCCACCAGATCCCCTCTCAGTCTTCTCTTGTGGAGGCTGAACAGGTTCAGGTCCCATAGCCTCTCCTCATAGGGCTTGCCCTGCTGCCCCCTGATCATGTGAGTGGCCCTCCTCTGGACCCTCTCGGTGCTGGCCACATCCCTCCTGAAGTGCAGCACCCAGAACTGGATGCAGTACTCCAACTGCAGCCTGACCACTGTTGCACAGAGGGGGAGGATCACCTCCTTGGACCTGCTCATGATGCATGTGTGGATGCATAACAAGGTGCAGTTAGCCTTTCTGACCACATCCTCACATTGGCGGCCAATGTTCATCTTGGAATCAATAATGACTCCAAGATCCATTAAAATTTTTCCGGTGACTGTTTACTATTAAGGTTCGGCTAACAAAACACATAGTGGGACTAATGTATATTCCCCCTGCAGGAGTTTTATCCCACCAGCTTCAATCAAAGCTAGACTAGCATTGGAGACATTGCTTCTCCGGTGCTGTTATTAGTTGGGTACAGTCCCCTTGACTACCTCTGGTCTGTTGTTGTGTCCAAGATAAGAGACTTCTAGTACAGTTACACTTGGCTCTCATTGGCTCAGAAGTTTGAGTAGCTAGCTTCAAACGAAGACCTACAACAACCTGCACAGCCTTAGATAAATTGTGGCCAACACAGTCCAGTTCAAGAGGAAAACTACAGTACTTGCACTGTGATTGCTAGAAATAGATCACAGGTGCTTCCTTGTTCACAGTTGCAGGAAAGACCTACCAAAGGCTTATAGCAAATAAAAAATCATTCATAACAATTTCTGCAAAGGGCCACAGGTGATAAACTGAAGAGCAACTTATGGCTCAGGGGTCATGGTCTAAGCATGACTGACTAGTGTAATGCTAATCATTGTGTTGGCGGGGAGGGGAGGGGAAGAGGAAGATTCCCATGACCTTAAGCTATTTTTGACAGCTTATCATTAAGAGCCTTTTTACAATCATAGAGGTTATAAGGGACCTCCAGAGGTCATCTAGGCCAACCCCTTGCTTGAGAGACTTATTTCTACCCAAATCTTCCTATACAAATCTAGATTACATGGTCAAACTTGACACAAGACATAAGACACTAATCTGCTACAGATAAAGTAGCAGGACCAACATCTTGCTGATGCAAAGTTTACTACAATATGCTTGAGATACAAGGAAGAGGGCCATGCCTCCACTACACAGGAAGGCAAAAACTCCCACAGTCCATACCAATCTTACCATGGGCTAAAATTCCTTCCTGACCCCAACTGTGGCTATTGGTCTGATCCTGAGTGGATGGGCAAAACTGTCTAGCTGGGAACCTCTGGGCTTTAGTTCCAGCAGGATCATTGGCATACTCCCAGTCAAAATCTCCAGCTTTGGCTGCAGCCAACATCCAACATTTCTGAGGAAGCCTTAAAAAACCTGACACATGTAGCAGAAGGAGGCAAAAAATCCCCTCCTGGTCCCATACATCCCTTACCAATGCCTAGAATATCCCTTACCAATCCTACATTGTTCTTTGACCAGCTCTGCTGAGATGATCTTGCATTTTGTTTCATACCCATAATGTTGGCTAGAGTAGGTAAAATGGAGTAAACCTGTACTAAAGAAAAAAAGGCACAAGCTCTCTCTGAGGTTACAGCTGATGAGGAGCTATAGGGAAATCTGACTATCCAGAAATTAGATTGAGAGTGTGGGCCAGCTGACTCCAATTAACTGCTCACTCCCAGAAGGCTTTGCTAAGATTAAGAGATCTGATTCCCAGTATAATGCAGGCTCAATTTACCCTAGGGTGATAGGGGAGAGAGAGTTTTCAAGGTAGGATGGGTCTTGAAAGAGTGCCAAGTGGGAAAAAACACAACCCTCCCCCCAGAAAAAAACAGCTTGAGAGAGAATTGCTTTGAACAGAGTGCCAGATTTGTTTACCCTGGGGGAGTTTGGACTTAGGTTGTGCTTTGTCTCCCTGTGCAGACTTTGGTTTTCCTAGTGACATAAAGGTTTTGAATGCACTTTAATACTAATTTGGTGAACATATGTGGCAATGAGGCTAAAAGGAAACAGTTGTTTCTGGTGGTTAAATAAATGCTTATGTTTTAAAAACAAAGTCCCTTCATATCTATGGTTTCTCCCTGCCTTAGCCAGCCCCAGTCCTTGTTATTTCTGTGGTGGTAGGCCATGGGAAGCCCATGGAGTGGATACATCCTAGTAGATGACCAAAAAGCTCAATGTCTCCAAATTAAAACAAGAGAAAGTGAAACAGGCATTTATTGAAGAACTGCACAGCCAACTAGTAACAATTGATGTAAACTACAATAACATCAAGGAAAATTGGGCATCCTTCAAAGACTGTCTGTACTTGGCTGCATCCAATACCCTCAGTTGCATCAGGTCCATAAGGCATGTGTAGAAGACAGCACTTCAACATCTTAGAACATCTATGGGCCATAGTCATCAGGAATGTCTCCAATACTGAGTGCTGATGGCACCACACTGCTCATTGACAAAGGAAAGAGACTGAAAAGATGGGCAGAACACTTCAACAACATCCTCAATCAAGGCAATCCATTGACTGCCACAGGTAGATATTAGCATAACTCTTGCTGATCCTCCAACGCTGGCTGAGACTAGGAAAGCTGTTAACCTGCTGTCAATTGCCAATGCACCTGGATCAGATGCTATACCAGCAGAGGTCTATAAGGCTGGGGGCTTGGATATGGCTCTAAAACTGACTGAACTCTTCCAGTCAATGTGGACTCAAAGAACTATATCTGAGGAGTACAAGAATGAATCCATCATCCACTTATACAAGCAGAAAAGTAATAGACAATCCTGCCGTAACTATCAGGGCATCTCCTAGCTGTCAGTAGAAGGCAAAATACTGCTGAATTGTCTTGCGCAACAGATTGAACAAGGGCTCCTGTCTGAGAGTCAGTGTGGCTTCAGGAAAGGATGCGGGAGCGTCCACATGGTGTTTGCAGCTCATCAACTTCAGGAGAAATGCCAGGAACAGAACTCCAACCAATACATGACTTTCATTGACCTGGCAATAACATTTGATACAGTCAGTCGGGAGAGCCTTTGGAAGACCATGGCAAAATTTGGTTGCCCAGAAAAATTCATCGCAATGGTTTGGCATGATAGCATACTTGCTCACATTGTGGATGACAGTGAGTCATCTGAACCATTCCCAGCCACCAGTCAAGTCAAGCAGGGCTGTGTGTTGGCCCCACCCTATTCAGTATGATGTTCTCTGCCTTGCTTACAGAAGTCTTTCCTGACTGTGACCCTGGGCTTGACATCAGATACCAGACTCTTCAATCTGAGGAGACTACAGGTGAAGATGAAGTTACAAGAAGTGGCTGCTCATGGTCTTCTGTTTGCTGATCACTGTTCTCTGAATGTCAAATTGGAGTCTGACATGCAGCAGAGTATGAACCATTTCTCTTCATCTTGCAAAAACTTTGGTCTCACAATCAACACTAAGAAGACAGAAGTGATGCACCAGCCTGCACCAGGAAATCCTTATGTAGAGCCACTACAGTGAATGGCCAAACCCTCCAGGCAGTGGACAAGTTCATCTATTTTGGCAGTATACTTTCACGTACAGTTCACATTGATGATGAAACCAATGCCAGAATTGCCAACACAAGTGTGGCCTTTGGCAGACTATGTTCAAATTTGTGGGAGCACAGAGGCATCAGTAAACAAATGAAACTGAAGGTCTACAAAGCCATTGCATTGCCAGTCCTGATGTATACATGTGGAACCTGGATGTTGTACAGACACCATGCAATGAAGCTGAACCTCTTTCACATGGGCTGTTTGAGGAAACTGATGACTATAAGATGTCAAGACAAGGTCCCAAATACTGAGGTTCTCACACAAGCAGGCATTTCAAGCATCTACACTCTGTTGATGAAATCACAGATGAGATGGGAAGGCCATGTCACCAGCATGTCAGATGAGTGACTGCCAAAAAAAATTTTCTACAGTGAGCTAAAGGAAAGAAAGTGCTCTCAGAGAAGCCAGGAGAAACATTTCAAGGACTTGCTCAAGTCTCCTTGAAACATTTCAACATTGACCCAAAGTCTTGGGAAAATCTCACTCATGATCATTCCACCTGGTGAAGCCTCATCTGTACTGGAGCTACAGTCTATGAGGAGAGGAGAACTGTGGAGGTAGAGTAGAAGCACAGGCAGCATAAATCTTGCAACAACAGCGTGTCTGCTGTTAATCAAGCAACCCAAAGTGGCATCTGTTGCTAAGTGTGCCACAGATATTTCAACACACAGATTGGCCTGATCAGTCACTTACATGCTGACAGAAACCAAACCAACCAGATGCCATGGTCATCTTCGGATTCAAAGGAAATGAACAACAATGAACAAGGCCATGCAGGCCCCTGAGGAGCACTTGGTAAAGGTAAGCAAAGAGAGCACCCTCAATCAACCACTATGACTTCTCTGAGCTGATTAGACATTACCATGCTAAAGCTGAGCTATCTAGTCTATAACATGTCACACTTCTTTGCCTAAGTACTGAGAGAGAGATGTGCCACTCAGCAGTGGGAAAGAGAGCCTCTGGTTTCTTCTTTAATAGCACTGAAGATTAGGTAGGTGTTTGAACACAAATGCTCAGGAATTATCGACTGGGTCACGACTAAGGGCACAGTTCCCTCGATAAGCATTGACGTGTCTACCTGCTTAGTCATCTTAACCTTTTGATTTAGGGTTCTGCCACTAGTCACAAAGAACCTTGAGCTTTTTTAGATGCTCTATTTTATTTACTTTACTTTTCATTTTCTTCCTATAGTTGTGGATTTGGTTTTAAAAATCTCCATTTAAAAGGAAAGGTTTGCTGATTTTTGCATACACTGCCATTGATGAGCCCATTCTAATGCATATAAAAGTCCCCTTTTAGTAGATGATATACTTAATTACTCTAAAAATGCTGAGCTTGGGTGTCTTTTTCCATTGGCCATCAGTAGCCATATAGTGAAATTTTAATTCTTTCCTGAATTAAACAAATTCTTCAATTCATTCCTGAATTCCTTCCTGAGACACAGACATTTCTTAAGATTCTGGGATTCTTTCCAGTATATTTTTATGTGTCAGTATATTTTAAGAATCCTATTACAACAAAATATATGCTTCCTCCAAGAATATCATCTGAAGCCTGCCAGGAGGAATGGATAATTTTTATTTAAGCAGTGTAGGATAAAGATTCATTTTATTGTAGTCATCAATCTGAAGGCTTTCAAACACTTCCATTTTTATGGGCAATTCATATTTTTTTGCTGCTTTTCAGGTTTCACAGAAGTGTAGTTAAACCAGAATCCCATATCTTCATTCCTTTGTGGGCTTTGAACACTCTACCCTAAATATAAGCCTTTGATGATAACTTCTTCATCTAAAAATTAAGTCTTAACTACACATTGCAAGCAGTAAACATATGACTTTGAATCCAAAACATCACATCCTACTGTTGGCTCTGTCACGATTGTATATCCTGATCCTCATTGATGACACAAAGGTGTTGACAGTGGGGGAGGCACAACTCCCCGCTGCTGTTCCTACCCCTGCTGCTGCCAGGCACTGTCTCTGGCTGGGGTGCAGCCCCGCACCCGGTTGTCAGTGCAGAAATGTGTGTGTGTGTGTGTGTGTGTGTGTGTGTGTGTGTGTGTGGTGGGGGGGCACACACCCCCTATGCCCTCCCCATGCATTGCCTATGCTGATCCTGAAAGCTGCTGTGCATTGGCATTGAGATCCTAATTTGACTGATTTATGCAATGTCATGCTATGTCACAAAATAATGAAAATGACAAAACCTGTCAGAAAATGTGAAAAGGGGGAGAGGGTGGGAGACAAATTTTATGCCCATTTTAATTTGAAAATGTAACCTTTGGATAAAAGGCATGGTTTAAATGTCATTTCATGGTTGAAAACTGTTGATAAAACTTTTACTCTGGCTGTAAATAGATGTTGCATTTGTTGGGGGGTGGGGAGCCTTTTTTTCTGGCGTCCTACAGATATAAATGTCTACTGTCCCAGTTCAACTTCCTCTAAAGCATGCTGGATAAAATGTGTTAGTGCTTTTACCTGGAACATCCTGTTGTATGTCTGCAAGGTTATTGTCATTTATTCCAGAGACCAGCCTGACAGGCCGTGTGTTCTCACTGGCCATCTACTGGCAAAGGAGCGGCAATACAACTTTGAAGTGTGATATGTAAATGACTGTGTTGCTCCTGTTTTGATTTGGGTGAAACCCTGGGACCAGCAGTCCCAGGTCAAATGGGATATGTATTTACAACCTCTGTGTATAAGTACAACCTTCAGAATGTGCTTACTATGATTTTACTGCTTTGTCTTTGCTGGCTTTGAATGACTACATCTGAAGGTCAAAATACTCAAAGTAACTGGAACATTCAATAAAACTTTTGCAAATCTAGACATCAGCTTTCCTTCTAAGAAATCAAAGGGAGAACAGCTAACCCTTTTTATTAACAGTTTAAGTTGTATTTCTTTAGCTTAATTAAATCTTATCACATTTGTATGTACTTTCTAATTAACAATTAGCCACGTTTTTTTTTTAATAAATGAGAAATCTTTTAGGAACAAGGGAAAGGATAAAACTAAAGCAAGTTAATGAATCTGTATCTAATCTCAGGAGAGCCAGAGTTAAATTTTGCTATGGCAACATGTGAATTCTTGGTTTTGTGTAGGGTCTAGGAGGTGACCATTGCTTTATTAAATCAGCCACCTTCTGAAACTGCAAGATCCAAAATGAATTATTATTCACAATGGTAGACTGTATAATCTGAAGAGGTATTCAATACTCTGTATAATGCCAGACAAAATATCTAATGCAATAAAGTTTCAAAGCACATCAGTAGCACATGGGTTAGATATACATGAATGTTACCATTAGCAAAACACAGCCATTTTTACTAGCCAACTTCCATGCATAAGAAACTCAAACATTTGAAAATATGGAAATGAACTGTTGAAGCACCAGGATACCCTGAGCACTGCCCCAAAAGGCTTTGTCTTCACTAAGAAACAAATGTATGTTCTTAAGATACTGTGCTAAAATTCTAATGAGTCAGCAGATCAAGGCAAACCTTTAGCTCTTCCCATAGTCTTCACCTTGGCTTGCTACCTCATGTGCAAACTGTGTAAATTTTATCATGTTATTCACCAAGTGTTGGCTAGCATAATCTAGGAGTGCTTCATTTTACCTAGCAAGAAGAGAGACTTGGTGATCAGAGCTGGTCAGAATTTTTTCTACAAAATATTTTTCCTTAGACACTAAAGATCTTTCTCCCATGCCTCAGGTGAGTGTCATAACTCCTGGGCTATGGAGTCATCCCCTTCTCAATGGTATGTATTGGAGATGTTCTACTAAGTACTCATTGGGTCAAACAGAAATCATTTTATAGTTTAGTTGTTAGTGCATTTTGCTAGGATGTGGGAGACACCAGTCAAAGTTCCTGATTCAGATTAGGTAGAACATGGGCTTGAACTTGTCAACCATATCTTAGATGAACAGGGGTGACTGGTGCCTCCTGAGTCTGGGAGGACATACTGTGGATTGGAAGTGACCAGACTTGCAAACTGAGGACCACCGGCTGGAACACAGGTAAAGCTACCTTCACCCCCCAGGTGGGGGGGGGGGAGGGTGGGCCCAAACCTCAACCAAGGCTGCTGCAGGCCCTGCAGGAGGAACTGTAGCCTCTCTACCCAGTTCGGTGGGACCATGGTTTGCCATCCTAAGCGATGCTGAGTCAGGGGCCAATCTTAGGGGAGGCACATGCCCCCAAGTGCCCACCCTACCAGTTGCCTGTGTAGATGAATGCATTAATAGTAGGCTATTCTTGTGGAAGAGAGGTAATAGTGTGTGTGTGTTTGGGGGGGAGGGGAGGGGGCGGTGGAAGGGTTCTGCCGGTTTTGTCATGGAAAATTTCACTAGTTACCTATCCAAAAATATTACAGCCTTTGTCACTTGGAACCTTTGCCATTGGGAGATAGATGTTAAAAAAACTACTGCACACTTGTGATTTCCAAACCCCAGGAGTACAAACTCAACCGGAAGTGATTATCACTAGAATACTTTTCCCTAATAGCTATTGCCCTGCCAGATTTCAGTTTTCTCCTTTCTGCCTGCTTTGATACCACGTGTTTGTTTTCTTGAAAATGTGTGTAAAATGAGAGCAAATGCTTTCTCTTTC
>NW_005842989.1:382316-388249 GCF_000455745.1 Alligator sinensis | reverse complement strand
TTTCCCTTTGTTCTCAAATAGATGAACCATCTTTTGCAACTTTCCAAAAAAGTCACCCTCAAGCAGGCTTGATCCCTGGAAAATGTCAGCCTGACAGAGAAGTTATTAATGTTATTAATTATCTGTACTGATGTAGTGCCTAGAGGCCTCAGCTCTATTGTGTGTTACAAATGTATAACAAAGATTTGTCCCTGACCTGAAGAACTTACAATATAAGATGATGGAAAACAAGTGGAAATGACAGATGGACAGAGAAGTGCAATCTATAGATAAGCCACTGGGAACAGTCTTGGAATTGACAGTTTATGAGGTAGCCATCTTATTCTCCATGCCACACCTCAAAATTCACATCTGCTTATATGGCCAGAAAATGGTCATCTTACTATAAGTAGACAGAAAGAAAGGTGTAGTTGTTGCTTTGAAGAGCTGCGTACAACCTGCTGTTCTTGTTACCATGCTTCCCTTATCTTCATCACCATGAGTTGCTTGTTTTTCATCTATTTGTTACATCTTGTCTTATAAATGGAGAGCTCTTTGGGGTAGGGAATGCCATGGACACGATGATCTTCCAAGGTCCCTTCCAGCTCTAATGTCTATGAAATATATGAAAAGAAATAGCTCAGGGGACTTTTAACAATAAGCAATTCCAAGACTCCAATTATTTCACCATCTTATTTTTTTTTCACTTTGGTCCCAGAGTATTTTAAAATGTTATTCAAGAAAGTCTCATGAATGAGTTAAATATGGGGTCATAGAGTCATAGAGAAGAAGGGCTGGAAGGGACCTCCAGAGGCCATCTAGTCCAACCCCCTGCCTGCGGCAGGATCATCCCTATCCAAACCATCCCATATAACTATACTCTGAATGATACATAAGATTACCCGTAAACCTGACACCCTAACCTGCCACAGGTGAAACAGGGGAACCATGGCAGCCAATGTCATGCTTCTATAAAATATTGTTAATAAATGCTCAAAAGGTCCTGGGTATAGGGCCACATCCTCTGCTACAGAGGAAGGCCAGCGCTCCTATAGTCTGTATCAATCTGACCAGGGGTAAAATTTCTTCCTGACCCCAAATATGGTGATCGATCTGACCCTGAATACAGGGGAGAGACCTGCTTGCTAGGAACCTCCGGGTTTGCTCCTAGACGGAGAATCGACGAACTTCAGTTGAAGTCCCCAGACTTAGATGTTGCCAACACCCAGCACCTCTGAGGAGGGCTTAAAAACACTGTGACATATAGCAGAAAAAAGACTGACGACAGACCCTTATGGGACTTCACTCAAAACCTCCTGCCATTCTGGCATAGATCTGTTAGTAATTAGCCTTTACTTGTGGCTATTGAGCCAGTTATCTATGCACCTTCTAGTAGTTTTATCCAGCCCACATTTCTCCAATTTGTTTATAAAAAGCTTGTGTAGGACCTTGTCAAATGCCTTGCTGAGGTCCAGATACACTATATCAACAGCATTCCTTTCATCCACCCAGGTAGTTACTTTGTCAAAGATGGAAATTAGGTTTGTTTGGCACAATTTGTTTTTCATAAATCTATGTTGGCTGATTGCAATTAGCCTTTTCTTCTTCAGATGTTTGCAAATGGTCTTCCTTAAGATATGCTCCAGTAACTTCCCAGGTATTGATGTATGGGTAAGTGGTCTGTAGTTCCTTGGGTCCTTCCTCTTGCCTTTTTTAAAGAGGGGCACTATATCGGCCCTTTTCTCAATCCTCTGGTCCCCGGCCCATCTTCCATAACTTCATGAAGATCGTTGCCAAGGGCTCTGAGATCTCTCTACCAGTTAGCACCCCCATTTAGTAGTGGCCTCTCAGTAAGGCAGTGGCAGGACTATGAGAAAGAACTCCTAGTTAGCTTTTTCATGTGGGCCATTGTTGCAATCTAGGTTTATGAGGTAACTATATAGGCACAACTTGGATAAAGTTTTTGTTGTTTAAGCAGGATTCCAAGGTGCTTTCTGCACAGCAGTCACGTAAAAGGTTGATTCCTGGAGACACATGAATCATAGAAAATTAGGATTGGAAGAGACCTTAGGAGATCATCTAGTCCAACCCCCTGCTCAGAGCAGGACCAGCCCCAACTAGATTATCCCATCTGAGACATCCTCTAGCCTGGTATTAAAAACCTCCAGGGATGGAGATTCCAGTACCTCTCTGGGTAACCTGTTCCAATGCTTTACTACCCTCCTAGTGAGAGAGTTTTACCGAATATCCACCCTAAACTTTGCTTGCTGCAACTTGAGACCATTGCTCCTTGTTCTGTCACCTGCTACCACTGAGAACAGTCTGGCTCTGTGAATGTGGGGAGAGGAGTAGATGTGATATATCTTGACTTAACAAGGTTTTTGATACGGTTTCCTACAACATTCTTGTAAACAAGCTAGGAAAGTACAGGTTGGATGAATGGACAATAAGGTGGATAGACAACTGGTTGGATCATCAGGCTTAAAGGGTAGTAATCAATGGTTTGATGTCTAGCTGACAACTGACATCAAGTGGAGTGCCCCAAGGGTCGGTTCTGGGACAAGTTTTGTTCAATATCTTCATCAATGACCTGGAAGATGGCATGGAGTGCATCCTCAGCGCATTTGCAGATGACACCAAGCTGGGGGGAGTAGTAGATATACTAAAGGGTAGAGCTAGGATTCAGAGAGGCCTCAACAAATTGGAGGATTAGACCAAAATAAATCTCATGAGGTTCAATAAGATCAAGTGCAAAGTCCTGCAGTTAGGACAGAAGAATCCCATGCACTGGTAAAGACTGGAGACTGACTGGCTAAAATCCCTCCTGGCTCCTCCCTTACTCTGAGGGGCTGAGACATACAACACCAGCAGATGATGACAGCTTCCCACACTAGATCTACTGTAATGGGCAGAGTAGTCAAGATGGGGCCAAAGTGCAGTCCTTCCCCGCCCACCTGTGCTAGGGAAAATGAGCTGTAATACATCCTATTTCTTCTCCTATATGTGTGGACCAAGGGCACTGGTTGCCTGTCCTGGAGCTTCAGGAACATTTCTAGCTCCCCTTACTTATGTTGTCCGAGCTACAATCTACCTGATGAAGCAGCATTTGTTATAACGCACATGAAGAATAGCATAGACTAGCAAAATGTTGCAAGAAAAAAAGTGTAGGTCAAATTTAGAGCCTTGTAATTTTTGACAGCATTGCTTTTACCAATTTGTGCTTTATTTTGATGTATTAAAAGCACCGAGGAGCTAACTAAACTTTCTCTGCTCAGAAATGCATGGCTGTTATCTTCCTGCCATTCTGTTGGGAATCTTCATTTATAACTATATACAGCAGCCATCAGCAAGGGGGAGGACATCAAGAAACCAAGACCAATATCTTTTGGTCTTTTGTAGAACAAGCAGATAATCATGACCTTGGAAAATTTACAGGAGATTGCTAATCTATCTCTCTCTCTTCCCCCCTCTCCCCAGCAAGCAAAAATGATCACCTCTTCAACACTACCTGATGCAATATTTCTCTCTTAAAGACACTTTTACTTTGAGATACAGGAAACATTTCCTTTCACTTACTGCAAATAACTTTTTGCAAAGAGAAAAACACTCCAGGCTTTCCTATAATACAAACCTGACAAAGCCACATGAGAGTCTCTGTGACAGTTAGTTAATTCTAGGCATCTGAAAGGGATGTTCTAGAAAACAGACTTTTATGTCATATAGACTGGTATTCTGAGTTCAGATGGTCCCCAAAGTTTCTTAAGATGCTGATTAGCCAATTTATTTTTGGCATTAGCATAGCTTTTCTAATGTCATTGATGGACTCTCAGTTTTTAAATAATTTGATCTGATTGATTGAGAATGGAAATGTTATTCAACAGTTCTAGGTCTGGCTTTTCCACCACCTTCCTATGTAGTAGTTTACGTTGATATTTCAATAGAAAAAAAGAGTGGAATAAACATCACTTACCCAGTTTTTCAAGCAGCTATCAACCAATCTATTGTCATGTGCCGACCACTGGAGATGCAACAGCTATGCATCAGCGTTTGTCCTAAAGCTGTTATAGTGCTTTGAATGTGTCAGGCATTCAATAAGGGTTAGATACAACTGTTCAATGCTGTCCTACCATATCATTTTTGTTGGAAGTAGAAGCTTATCCCTGTGTAAGAAACCAAGAAATGTCTAAGGGTCAGTGTGCATGATCACTGCAGTCCATATTTCTATTGTGCCCCAGCTGGGCTGTAACTATGCAGCTTAAAATGTAGCAGTTTATGCTTTTTAACATGAAAGACTTCTGGTGTGACGGCCAAGACAGACTACCATTACTTAGCTCTTTCCTAAGTTGGCAGGTAAGCTTGCCCTGCCCTGCTAAAGGGTCAGCACTGTTCCCAGTGAATTTCTTTGGGTAGTGCCCACAAGACATCAATGCCCCATCATGCTAGGTGCTGTACAAATGAAGAGATACTTTTTTGGCTCCAAAGAACTTGTAGTCCAAGACTAAATGAGATGACAAGGAGATGAAGAAAATACTAGCAGCACAAGATCTGAACAGCATGATAAGCAGCAGTCACAGCACACCAAATTGCACACCCAGCCGTCACAAGCACGACAGTAGGGGAGAATTTTAACGAGTGATGCAAAACAGGGCAATGAGCAGGCTTATTCCTTCTATCTATTGGGAGCTGACACCATTTTAATACATGCAGCAATAAAGCAATGGGGTTTTTTTGTTTTGTTTTAAATCTAACATTTTAAATATTGCACTTTCAACACATTTACAGTTTCCCCTTTAATAATTGTTTTTTTTTTAGCATCAAAAAGCAGAACAAATGTGACTTTTACACCAAGCTATTTATAGTTACTGGGGGAGATGTGTAAATCTTTAATATAATATACTTGTGCTTGAGGCTTCTGTCATCATCTATAATTTAAAGTGAAGAAGTCATGGCTTTAGAAAGACTCATCCCACATTCGACATTTAGCCAGTTCCAGAAGAAACATGCAACATGCCTGTTTTACCCTGGAGGTGTTAAAGAGGTTGCTTGATGCGTTGACGAGGTAATAAGATTTGAGTATGTTTATGGAAATATGGAAGACCACTGGATCTATCAGGAGTGGGAATGCAGCCCGAGGCTATCCTCTTCTGCCAGAAACTGTGAACCTCAGCAGAGTGTTCAATGGAGAGTAAAATTTAATTAGAAGTGAATCTTGCCAAGGTCTTCTGCTTTCATTCTAAAGATGATAAGACTTGACAGCACCTCTGTCCACTCAGGGTGAAATTTATTGTGTGCTAGACTTCACTATCATATATCAACTTTGTGTAATTAAATGCATTCAGGTAAAATGCATTTAAGTCCCAGTGAAGAAAGCATCTAATGATTTGGGTTTTAAAATGTCAGCCTTCAATTCTTGCATCTTTACCAGCAGTACACTTTTGTAAAGCAGTCAGGAGTTATCTCAGCAGTTGCAACTTTGTGCTGTGATAAAAAGGGACCTTATTCTGAAAGTCATTTACCCTTAGTTAATAAAACCTTATTTTTTAATTAGAACACCAAATGAGCATATTATGAGACAAATTTCTTTAATTAGGGATCTGTAGCTTTTATTTGCTTCCCTCTAAAGATTTAAGTCAAAGGCAGAAAAGCAAAACTGAGGACAGCAATGTATTATTTAAATGTACTCACAAGTAAAATCTCCTGTCTTGGTAAGAATTAGGGACACTTTTGGAATGAAACTGCCCAAGCACATTTCTTGAGATTGAGGGTCTGATTAACATTAAGCATATTTAAGCACATCAAGAAAATGGGTTTTTAGAAGCTCTAATCAAAGCCACGAAACATGCAATTTAGGGGTCCTGTGTCTCTGAGGAAGAAAGATGATTTAAAAAATTTTAATCTAAAAAGTCATTTTAAAACTAAATTTAATTTTCTGACCCAAAGGGATCATCTTAGAT
>NW_005842989.1:339175-382306 GCF_000455745.1 Alligator sinensis | reverse complement strand
TTCCCTAGAAATCACGAATATTATAAAATATATCTCATCCAGCATATAGAAATGCACTGGAATAAAGCCATGCCCACAGAGTGATGTTACATCAATGTAGTTTACTGGAAATGTGGGGAAGATAGAGAACTGAAGTGTGTCCACTCGGCTTTATGGTACTTTCCTTGTTAATCATTGTGTCCACAAAGTTGTGTGAATTAACTCACCTTTTGGCACAGATCTCTCAAGATTCTTCCTCTTGTTCTGATGCTCTGATCTTAGTTCTGTTTTTTTTTCCCTTGGAGCCTACCCATAAAAACAGGGAATTGGGGACATGAGCCAAACATACAAGCTCTAATTCCTCTTATAGCTTCCATTAAGGTTGACAGTGCCATTTTCCAACTATAGGTCCCACTGCTGAGTGTCATACAGTCTGATGGTCATTAGTGCAGAGATTGGTGTTGGCGGCAGTCCCTCAATACAAGGATGGACAGTTTCCAGTAAGAGCTTTCCAGTGCAAAGAGAATGGTGCATGTGAGTGACGGATGTGGCTCTATGGTTTGTTAGGATTGTTCATGCTTTGGTAATGTGGCTAAATGGAGAGGATGAACAGGAGGACTTAATTGAACACTTGCTTCTATGAAGCATTTGCCTGTAGCCATTTTACTTTATGGGGTGCTGCTTCTTGATTCTTGACAGAGGAGGCTGAGGGGGGACCTGGTGGCTGCCTACAAACTCATCAGGGGGTATCAACAGCAAATAGGCAGAGCCCTATTCTCCCCAGCACCAGCTGGGGTGACGAGGAACAATGGTAATAAGCTGATGGAGAATAGGTTTAGGTTAGAGACCAGAAGGCAATATTTTCCAGTTAGGGTGGCCAAATTTTGGAACCAACTTCCCAGGGAAGTGGTCCTCGCCCCTACCTTGGGCAAATTCAAGAGGAGGTTGGATGATCACCTGCCCGGGGTCTTGTGAACCCGTTCATTCCTGCCTGTGGCAGGGGGTCAGGCTAGATGATCTGTTCAGGTCCCTTCTGACCCTAGCTACTATGAGACTATGAAACTATTCTGGGCTTGACCAACTCAGTGGGTTGTGAGCAAGGGCAATGATATAGGACTGGGATGGGATGACCAGTAGTGATGGCAGCACTTCAGGGTGTCATAGGCTATTTTTCTTAGTCTGAGCAGAACTTACTCTACAGTGGGCAGAAAACTAACATGAGAATTCCCCTTAACATGGCACAGTGTATTTGCCTCCCCAGTTTGGTGGGGGTTTCAGTTGTCTGTTGTGTCAGTTGTCATGCAAATGCATCGAGGTGGGTTATGCCATGTCACAAAGGTTGGCAAGATGCAAGAAACTATTTATAGCTGCGGGCTGCAGAGGAGCTTCCATGTATAAGGACTGCAAAATGGACGAACATACCTATATTTTCCCATCCTGTAGCAGGACAAATATTGTCAGGAGGAATAGGCATTTTTTTTCACAGCAAGTCGTATTTGATCAGTATGAAAGATTAATAAGTTTATTAAGCAAGTGGCAGCCTGGAAAAGATCCATGATATCAGGTTATTTGGAAACTGCTGCCTGTTTCTTGGATAAATAGGGTATTTGCCATTTCTCATGGGTATTTCCCATGCTTCTGGGCTTTGCTGGTTGCCATGTGGTGCCAGGAACGAAATTTTTTCCCCTCCTGCTTCTACATGTCAGGGCTTTATTGGTTTTCCACTTCATCAGAAGCATTGGGTGTTGGCTGCAGCCAAGGTGGGGGATGTTGACTGGGGTGTGCCAGTCCTCCTGCTGAGACTTAAACTTGGAGGTTCCTGGCTAGAGGGTCTTGTCCCTCTGCTCAGGGTCTGATTGCCATATTTGGGGTCAGGGAGAAATGTTACTCTTTGGTCGATTGGTATGGACTGTGGGAGTTTTTGCCTTTCTCTTAGTGGAGGGCATGGCCCTCTTCCTTGGATCTCGTGGGCATGTTTAAAAACTTGTAGCAGTTTGACACTGGCTACCAGAGGCCCACCCCCCAGCTTTAATTGTGACAGGCTATAGTGTTATGTTTTGTGGGTGTATCAGCATTGGTTATGTAGTTTTAGTAGTAAGTTAGACAATGGATGTGTTTGGATAGGGAGGATCATGATTCTGGTGGGGGGTTGGATTAGAAGGTCTTAAAAGGTCTCTTCCAAGCCAACTTTTCTGTGATTCTGTAAGAGCGCGAGGGTCATTCTGCTTCTCAGGCACTCGTAGCCATCCATGGAGTTAAGAGACCTCCTCTCATTCTGGGAGATCCAGCTTATTCTCTGCTTTGTTGGCTTAGCAAGCTTTTCACTGGTAAGTTAGATACGAGAGAGGAATTGTTCAGTGTTCTCCTGCATTTTGGAACACCAACGGAGCGTGCTTTGGGAGGGTTGCATGGGAGATGCGTTATGAAATGTTCGGATGTTTCTCATTATTACATGCCTCATTAATCATGTTTGTAATAGCAGTATCAAAGAGCCACTCAAGAATGGGGCCCTTTACATTAGGTGCTGTACAAATGCAGAATAATAGGTGGTTCCTGTTTAGAAATGCTTACAATCTCATTATAGCAGATGAAGAGACAACACAGAGAGAAGGTCAGTGATGGGCACACAAGTGGAGTGAACTATCTGATGGCAGCAAATGTTATGGCACCTTCAGGATTTTGGGGGTTTACTTTGGGAGGGGTTGAGTTAAATGGAAGGGAAAGGGGCTGAAGAAACAGAGCAGGACAGAAGAGGGTAAGAAAGGCAGGTATGGAGCAAGGGCTGAAATGGAGAGACCAGGAAGGACAAGGGGGAGAGGTCTGGGGAGGGCAAGAGCAAACAGCCAAGCAGAACAGGCCAGGGAAAATCCACACAAACCAGTAGAAAACTTCCTGTGTGTACAAAAGTCCCTACATAGCTGCTTGTGCAGCTGTTCCAACCAGCTGGAGTCGAGGTGGTTCCTCTCTGCAGTCTGCAGTATTACCTCTCTTGGTTGAAGCCAATAGCCAAGGATTGGAGCCTGGCACATTCTCACCGTTAAGAGGAGAAATTCATGGTGGCTTCTTGGGTAACTTTGATGCGATCCTGTTTGTTTAAAAAGGACATTCAAAGTCCTGCTTCTGTGAACGTAGGGTGAGCTAAATGAGAAGCAACTTTTTTGTATGTAGTCTGGCTTTCTTTTCACTCCGACCTGTTTTGTGGCGTTCCATCTCTCTTCAACAACCGTATACATACACTCACAGTTAAAACACTGTCCTCCCAAATGCTTCTGCAGATGCTTACGTGGTCCCACACATGCCTTTGTTCTGGGCAGTGACATGTAAAGTCCTGGGAAATACAATTTTTTCCAGTGCACTGGTTGATATGAAAAACTGAAGAGAAAGGATTAATTTCACATAGGACAAAACATTTTTTGAATCAAGCAAAATGTTTCATTTTAGGGTTTTTCTAATTTAAATTTTATGTGAGATCCTGAAAAGATAATCAGAACATTTCATTGAAGAAACAACAAAACAAAATATTTAGACTTTTCCAAATTTTGTTTCAGGCACGACTGTACCATGAATTTAACTCAATTTACAAATATTTGAGCAAAACCAAATTAGTATTTAACTGAAAATCTTTGTCCAACTTGTGCCTGTGTTTACTAGGGATGCCACTATTGTTTTATAAAGGAGCTTAAATGACCTTTACAGCTATCCTTATTGATGCATGGCAGTTGCACCCACGGGTTTCATTGACTTTTTGCCTGATCCACAACAGCAGACCATTTGGCAGTGTGAAGTGTGTACCATCTGTGTCCCAGTACACCTACAGTTGGGTGTATTGTTTCTAGTTGGTTCCTCTCAGTATTCTTCAGACATGAACCACCTCGGACACGTATGAGAGGGATCTGCTACATTTTATACAACATCTATTCAAGGCCAAGGGAAAAATCACGAAGGTTGGAAGGCAGCAAGAACTAGAAGGACATTTGAGACATCCAAGAAGGCTGCCCCTGCAAACTGCCCCAAGTGGTGAAGGGAACAGGATCAGAAATAAATTGTGGCTTTATTTTGAGGAAAGGGCACAATTGTGGCTAAGTGCCAGTCACCAGGAAAATGTGCATTCATTTTATTTCATTTCAAATAATGGCATGGGTGTAACTCTTTGGGTTAAACTAAACTGTACCCGAATGAAAGCTTTTCAGACAAATGGTTAGCAAATTAATTAATTGGGCAGGCATACTCAGGCAAAACCACAGGTAACAGTGTTGCTACAATTAATATAAAACCAATTAAATAAGAATACAGTGTGAGCATAAGAACTATGGCAATGAGGTAACACTCTTGGCAAACTCCTGCAGGCAGAAGGCCCCAAACAGTGGTCATCCTCTGTTGCCTGTGGGATTAAGTGTAATCAGAAGGACCTTTTGTGCCAATAGGGTTTTTTCCTAAAAATGTTGCGTATATTGTTTGACCTTCATAGTAAAAAGTGCTCAGTCATAGGTGTTTGCTTTTTCATTGTCTGCCTCATGTCCCTTTTTAGAGCCATCTGCTCCATTTTGATCATTCTGAGAATGCACTAGGAAACCTTCCTTCTTTATTTCTGAGATTTAACACTTGCCTCTGGGTGATAACACCTCTCTTTGCAAGGTTACAGGTACTCAGGGTGTTCCCTGTGATCTCCATTCCAACAATGAGCTTTCTTTTGCCACAGATTTTGTAATGCTGTTGCCATATTTTCCTACTGTATTTCCTTTGAGGTGATAAGCCATTTCCAGGTTATTACTACACTATAGCCTCCCTTGGAGGGGAGGGGAGGCATGGGGGAGTGGAGCAAGGTTGTTTTAGGTGGCTGGAGAGACAATATGAGTACATATGATGGGCGGTGGATGTTTGGAAAGACAATATGGGTACCTATGATGACTTTTTTTGCAAACATGGGTGGTTTGGAACCATAGATACATGGTTTTGGTGGATAGATGGAAAGCCCCAAATAAATCATTTTGAAAGCAGGGTTGGCGCGCCTTGTGCACAAGGCACATTAAGCCAATCTATTTAAATGTATGCTGTAATGTCTCCGGAGATAAGGTAGACCTGAGTTCTATTCTCAGCTCTGCCGTTCACCTACCGTTTGACTTTGGACAAGTCAATTCACCTTTCTTGCTCCAATTTTTCTCAACCATGGGCCTATCTTTTCTATTCAAATTGCAAGCTCTTTTAATTTAGAGAGAGTTTAATTCCATGTGTTTCTTCCCAGGGGTTCTTAAACGGCAATGTTTAGATTCTATTGTAATGCACGTAATCCTAGTTTTGGTGACATTTATAGTGGTGATACCATCTTATAGTCTTGGTGTACTATTGACAGGAAACTATGAAATCCAGGACTCCAGTAAACATTTGGGGCTTGATTCCTCTACTAGCAAAGCCTTAGCCTGAAGGCCCCTAACACCAGTAAATAGCGAGGATTCAGGACAAATTACCTACAACCTTCACTATTCTGGGGGAGGAGGTGGGGCTTGAGATGGACAGCTTTACCTCAAGGGTGTGTTAGGAATGATGTGCCAATTTACTACCTCCGCAATCAGGACTTTATTGGCAGTCAGTCCAAATTTACTAGTGCATTTCCACCCCTCCCTTCCCATATATATGAAGAGCAACTGTAGTCTCAATTCTTAATAGCCCCCTCTGTCTCTAAGTGCAGAGAAAAGTAAAACCAACACTGTATGAGCACTGCTAATGTGCAGTGCCATGCTGATGAAAGAAAAGAGGCTAAGGATGCAACGTAATGGAAACCTCGGAGTTCTCTGTATCGCTGCCCCCAAACCAAAGCTTCTTCCCCTTCTATATGCAGAGACGTTACAGATATTTATGGCTTGGTGCTCCAAGCATGTTGTTTAACCAGAGCTAAAAGTTGACATGTTGTGGTTCAGTTGCTTTTTTTAGTGAAACACGATGCCCGTTGTATTTTTGTTCCCTGATTGCAAAGTAAAATGTAAAGCAGCACAGACGTGAGGAAGTAAAAGGCATAATGGAAGATATATTTAGAACTAATCTTCAGAAAGAATTACTCACACTATGGATTTTACTGTCGGCACTCTTTGCTCAGAGCTGTGCCTAAAGGCATAATCTAACCCATTGTACTTGATGAGTCCTACTCACTTAAGGGAGGAATTACTCAAAATGTGCAAGGGTGGCTGAACTTGGTTCCATGTAGTTATGTCGTCTAGAAGACATCATTATGGCTGAATTACAAACCACAGAAGACAGTAAAAGTTATAAGGGAAATCGATACAGCCTGAACTTAGGGACATCAGCAGGTGTACTTGTTGAGTTTCAGCTTTATTTGTGTTGCAGAGCATGCCTAAAAAACTACACCCAGGAAAAAGCACAAATCCGAAGTAAAAATCCAGGTACCTGGAGCCATGCGAGTCAGACCAGCGTCACTGCCACAAATTGCTTCAGCAATATCAGAAAATAGGTGAAGAAACAGAAGGGTAGATTAACTTGGTGTGAGAGTAACTTGAATACAATAAAAGAGATGAATGCATGGAAGTTCTTGAAAGGGGAAGGAAGAATTCTCTGCTTAATTCAAGACACTTGAAAATGGGGATGCTGACTCACAGTGTATTTTTTTTATTTCATGATCTATTTTTAATGTACCCTGGATGTACGTTTTACTGTAACTTGTTTCCTACGGTAGTTCCTAAAAATGACAGGTTGGTTTCTACATCAGCTTTATTCCACTATCACAGTGGCTTCTCAGAAATATAGATACCACTTGCACTCTGGACATGGTGTGCTGATGTCTAGCAATACCAGCAACAGGGTAGGGTGTGATATTTTGTACTCACATTTTTACAGTCCTTGCATATTTATTTTCCTGACTGAAATTCTCTTCCCTAGGTTATTACTTCTAGGTATGCATGTGTCCTGTGTGAAAGGAATTCCTAATCCTACTTGGGTCTGTTAGGTGCTATCTGTAATACAGAATTATCATTCATTAGCCCTATACCATTGCAGTTAATTGGAAGTCATCTCTTGACTCCTTTGGGGACATGAAACTTGAAGTAACAGGAATGTAAATCATATGCTAGATCTCTATTTTCCCCCCAAGGTTTTGCTGTAGGCTCTTTTTTTTTCCTGCCAGGGGTGACCAGTCATGGATACACAATGAGAGTTCAGAGGCACTTTTTGCTCCCGATTAGTTGACATAAGTTGGTCTTCATAGATTTTTATCTTACAGTTCAAAATCCAGTCAGGTAGCAGAAACAATGTGTCACCTGGGCCTTCAACTACAAACCACAAGCTTCACATACTCCAAGTAGATAGTGGCCAAACATCCTAGAGACTGAAAATGGTTGATTTAACAGTTCAGCAAGTACAGATAACATAGATGTTACAAATAACACAACATCAGCTTTCAAAGGCTTTGAAAGAAAACCATGCTAAAGTCACAAGACAACTTATCCAAAAAATAATTATACAAGATCTGGCTCCAGTGGATTAGAGAGAGGGGATTGATAGCAAGTTGCTACATGTTTCAGTCTGTGCTCATTGAAGTCAATGGACGATTCCTATGTAGGGTGAATACATCGGTCTTCTTGAAATCTACAGGAGCTTTACCCTTGACTTCAGTGGACTCAACATTTTTCATTGACTTCAATGAAGTTAGATTAATTCCTCTGTCACTTCTCAACAAATATGAGAATGACATTTTGAGGAAAACGCTTATTTTCCGTGTCTGCGTATTTTTACACACAGCTACCAACTGCCAAACTGAGGCTAAAAACAGATGTCTGATTTCTCCCGAGACAAAGCTTTTTATCCTTCAGACTTACAAGCCCGTTGTCCCACTATAATTGTGTGTGATGTATCCATACTTTTCATTCCATGCAGGAAGAGCACACACCAACTGCTGCAGCTTCCTTAGCCTGATGAAGGGGTTTTGAACCTGAAAGCTTGCTTAATAATTATTCTCCAACTATTTGGGTTGGTCTAAAAAAAGATATCAGATTCACCCAAGGAACCTTGTCTGCCTATGTCCTTAGACCAACACGGCTACAACCTACACCCCTGCAAGTATCCAAGATGCACTTTTCTCCAAGACAGTTGTGTTTAATTTGAGTTAATTGCCATTTAAACCCTGTGTGTAAATCATTGCCCCTGTTCTGATGCAAGTAAAAGCCCAGGACAATCCGGCCTGTGAGAAACCTGATGTCTATTTTTACCCCAGAGTTGCTCAGTGTGAAATGGTGAACATATCTGTGCAAACATTAGTGAAAAAAGTCTCACCCAGTGTGAGCTCTCATGGAATCATCGAGATTTCAGTCATGCCTAGTCAAAATAAAGCAGATTGAAAATTTTCATTTGAAGTATCTTGTCTTTTTTTTTTTTTTTTTTTAAAAAAGCTTTGTTATTTACCAAAATGGAATCTTATGTCCCTTCTTGATTAAATTTAAGCTTTTAGGCTTTCGGTTTCCAAAAATTAAATTTCATTACATTGGGATATTTTTTTTTTCAGTACAATCAAACAAATGCACTCAGCTGTGTGACGTTTTTCAGCTTTGATTTTTATTTTTTTTCAAGATTTTGTAGAAGGTTCTGGAGAAAGCAATCAATGCTTTTTATGGCTTTTGAAAAGAAAGGAGAGAAAATGAGTTAGTGGTTTTACATTTTTTCATAGTGTCATACTTTCATAGTTGTTAGGGGCTAGAAGGGACCTTACAGATCATTGGGTCTAGCCCCCCTGCACTGGATCTCCCCTTATCTTTTCCCCTCCTTTATCCAGTGGTAAAGACGGAGTGGATAGAAAGAAGACAGAAATGGGGTTCAATAATTTATTTCCAAATACATTTGATTCAAATCTAAACACACTGGGCACTTTTACACATGCCTCAGTGGTGGTGGGGGGAGGGCACTTTAATTAGAGAGCTGCTCTAATTAAAGCACAGCAGCGTCTTGTGTATCAGTATCCCTGCACTTCAAAATGGCAGTGGAGGGGCTTGAGCAAGTTAGTTTAAGTGCCCCCACCACCATTTCGAAGTGCAGGGATGCTGATACAGGAGATGCAGGAGGCATGGTAATCTCTGAGCTCCAGTAGACAGACTCAATTAATCCAACACACTGTAATTGTGTATGGGCACCCAGTATTTTTATCAGTCTTTTTTCTGGAAAAACTGGGACATTTTGACTGACACATTTTTGAGGTATATTTTAAACACCTTCTTGACAGATTTTTAAGCACTCTTCCTCCCTGTATCTTGTCTTGATAATATAAGTACCAGCTCGAGCCCCACTTGCAGTGGACAAGCGAGTCAAACAAAAACTGTCTCTGCTTCTGGGTACAGCTTGCAGTTTGAAATTAAGAAAAGACACAACAGGTGGAGAAAAAGACAAATGGGAATGAGACAGCGTGACAAACAAGATTATGATAATTTTTTCATTACACAAAGGCAAATTCTTCAAAATCACCCCAGTGGGTTAGGTTCCTTAGTCCATTTTCAGAAGTGATTTAGCACTTCTTCCTGATTCTTGTTTTATCTGTGTGATTCTTGGTTTTGTCCTTCTGATTTGACTTTATTTGGTCGCCTTAGCTAATCTTGATTGAAGTTTTTACATCAGATATATTCTTCACTCTTTGTCGGACAGTGTTCATTAGAATCTTCAAAGATTTTTTAACTTGTTTTTTAATCACATGCCATTTATCGCCATCGAATCTCCATCCCTTGAGTGTTTTAATTATGTATGAAGAACTCTGTATATTTGCTATTTCTTCACAGTGGTTGGCATCCATTTGTCATCCAAGCTTCCTATGGGAAGAGAGTAATGACTGGCAAAACAAAGTGGTTTGGGGGATGGATTTGCATCAGAATTTCACTCTATCTGAACTTACCTTTTCTGCTCCCTGCCCCTAACTTCCCAACAAAGAGAACGGGAGAAAAAATAAGAAACCTTAGAAGAAATCTCTCTGGGTTTGGTCCTTTTCTAGAACAGACAACTGCATGGAAACCACTTTCAGGAACCCTCAGTATTCAGCCTCTTTCGTGGTATTTGGGGGTTGGGGTTTTTTTTTAACGTTAGCATGTTTGACCATTGATCCTAGTGGCTGATTGTTAGAACTAGTGAGAGAATTCTTAAAGTCTTTACTGTCAGTGGTCAGTAAAGATTGTCCAAGCCAAACTTTTGTAGAAACACAACTGTTTTGAAAAAAAAAAAAAAACGTTGTCAGGAAGGCTTCATAGGTCCATGGTGATGTTTTGATTTAACAATCAACTGCTGAGGTGTGTCCCATGGCAGCCAGCACTCTGATGGCTAAAACACTTACCTATTAATATAGGATATCCAATTTCAAGTCCCTGGTCTGAACCACTGGGTTAGGGGCTCCCCTGGGGTGAGTATCTCATGTTAGTTTGCAATAAATTTCAAGAGGTTGTGTTTTTTTCTTCCTTCCACATCAGAATGAAAACACACTTCAAAATCTCTTGTCTTTTATGAAATGTAATGCTTGTTCCCCAGCCAGTCCTAGTGCTTGTGTATCTGGAACAATTTTGAAAATAGAAAACTGGATTGAAGTTTCTTGCTTTTGAGCTGAGCCAAAGTCTCCTATGGCACTGCCTGCATATTCAGAGATACTGAGAGAATCTCTTCCAGTTTACAGCTTCCCCCCTGGCATGGATTTCTTTTAAACCAAAGCATTGACTTGTGGAATCCACTAGAGGGGGTGCGGTGGGATACTGGAATTCCAGCTCCTGCACCAAGTTCCTCGTATATTCTTGGGTCAGATTCATCATTCCTTACTGATGGAAAATTCCCCCTGAGGTAAGTGAAAGAATTGACTGAGTGAAGATATAACAGTTCCCCACCTAGCTCACCTGCCAGCAGTACAGACACACAGAGCCCACGTGGCTATGCCAGCACCATGCCAGCTGGAAGTGTGCTCCTGATTGCACACAGAAGTGTGTGGCAGACTAGAGAAGGGGGGAATGCCAGGGATGGCCCCAGCTGTTCAGACCCCTGACAGAGCCTGAAACGCTCTCCCTGCTGCAGAAGAACCAGAGGGAGAGCAGACTGGGCATCTGGCAAGTGATAGCCCACTGGCTGCAGTCCCAGAAGAAGCTGGGGAGCCAGCTACATCATTCTTGGGACAAGCAAGAAGGGACATTGAGATCCCAGTGTCTAGCAGATTTGTCAGGGAGATGCTGCAGACAAGCCCTGCTGCAGGAAGCACTGAGCTGGGTCCAAGCAGCACCTGTTACGTCTCAGCTCTGTATTCTTGGGGAACCCTGGTACAGGATGCAGTCTGTCTGACTCACAAAGGACTCACCCCCCTCCCCTCCTCTACCTAAACAAAACTGATTAAGATGCAGTGAGAGACGCACCTAAGACCCTCACCAGATAAGGGTGACGAGTGAATCAACTGCCCTAGGTCTCATTTACATGAGAGATGGAAAACAGAAAGCCTGAAGCAGAGGCTGCAGTGAATTCTGGGACCAGAGAAGCAGGAGAGCGCTGCATGATGGGGAATCTGTGCTTCCAATGTTAATCAACCCATGTTCACACACATCCAGCTCAGCATTTATCAGACCAGTTCTAATCTGGATTTGCTAAGGACTTTTCCCCCCCCAGACACACACACACAGCTCTAAGTTTAATAGGCATCTCGGGCCGTACATTCCCCGGTCCCACTATGGGAGGCCTATTTAAACTTGATTGACTAAAACTCGGTTGCCGGGTTAGGGAATGCTGAGGCAAGAGACCGAGTCAGAGGGGGTATGGGCAACATTTGAACAATGGTTAAGGGTTCATCACAGCATCCAGCCTGCTGGAGCCCTAATCCCAGGTGTTGTCATATCTTTCCCGAGACGACTGGTGGGAGTCCTCTCCACAAAAGGTTATGAGCACCCCAATAATTGTCTTAAGTCTGTTAAAAGACTATAGTAAGATCTGGAAAAGTCATGCTAAGCTGAGGCTTGTGCACAACAAGTAAAAATCCAAAATCCTGATGCTGCAAGCTATCTATTGTTCCTGAAGAAACCATGAGATATCCCATCAGTATATCTGCCACCCATAGGAATTTCAAGCTGGCTCCCAAGTATTTGGGTTACTCCCTAATCTTAAGTGTTTCCTGATTATCAATCAGTTTCCTGAGATGGTCCAAACCAGATAACCCCTTGTCAATAGAAAAGACAATGATTTACACTACTGAGGGTGCTTCAAAGCAGCTGAACTGAGGGTATAAAAATCTGTAAGTGTGTGTGCTGCTAGAAGAGGAAAAGGAAGGAAAAGAAGTAGAAGCAGGAGGAAAGAAGGAGAAGAAGAAAACCCCTGTGCTGACACCATCCCCTGTCGTTCTTGGGACGCTGGAAGAACAGATCATCTCTCTCTTCAAGGATTGTGCTACGGACTGTGCCTGTCAGCTTTGCAGCCTGAGTACCGTGGACTAGGTGAGATCCCAGCGTTCTCTGTCTTCTTTCTAGGCATAAACTTCTGAACCTGAACTGTATCAGTTAAGCTTGAGCTAAGTTTCCCCAAATACTTAGTGAAACCAGGGTAGTATTGTCATTGTTGGTGTTTGTTTTTCTTTTGCATGTCTATTACTACTAGTACTATTATATATTTCATATGCTTAGCAATAAATAACTTTTATAGTCAAACTGGTAGTAATTGGGTATATTTTTCCTTCTCTGCTTCTCTTTCCTCCCGTGCTCTGCAGCAACGCTTCTTTTACCTATGCTAAAGATCCCTGTGAAGCCCAAATTATTGTGGGGTCTGCTCATCAAGAGGCCAAAGATTGGGACGTGCTGAGTTTGAAACACATAAGGGGATCAGCTTGTACAGGCTGATTGACCCAGTTTGACTCAGACGTGCCCTTATGAACTGAATGCTGGCCCATGAGGGTGTCAGCTGGACACCCAGCCGGATTCAGAGGGATTCTGTTTACCTGACTGCATTTTATTGTTGCTCTTATGAACTGATTCTTGGCATATGAGGGTGTCAGCCTGTCCATGCTGATCAGCCCGGCCAGGTCAGGCGTGTCACGTTAATTTGTGTGTGTTTGTGTGTATGACTGATTTGGTGACTGGAGGAACCCAGTCCCATTGAGATTGAGTCCTGCAAGATAGCTCCACTGGGGGTGAGGGCTTGCAGAAGGGAGAAATACAGCTCCGTATAGTAACACAAGCAGCACATTGACAGAATCACCAAGACCCTAGAAACTATCCCTAATAAATGAGCACACCCCAAAGTAATGGGCAGATTTGGTAACACACCAGAGCAGGAACAGAGCCTGTGTGGGATTTCACCTGTGGGAGGACACCAAATCAGCTGTTCTGGATACAGTTTTGGGTTAACTTTATTTCTATGCCATACATTAGCCAGTGCAGAGAGAGAGGATCTTGGAAGGATACCATCCTTAGCCTAATACTGTGGCAGTTTCATGTGACAAACACCTCTGAAGTCCCAACGATGGCAACATCATGTGAGTGGAAAGGGGTGGAGTCTAGGGGAGGAGGAGCCCCATGGAAAACAAGCCACTACTATCACATCCAGCCCACAAGAAACCACTGGAGCATCTCCAGGCAAGTACAAGGTCATCATATGAACATCAAATCATGGTGGGCGAGCAGGTGAAGGTGTAATGTAGCTAGGTGCGGGGCATGCCATGACACTGAGGCATTCTAAACGTGACGTTGGTGATGAAAAAAAGAGGCCCTTCCATAAGAGGTCATAGAGCTGCCAGATTGGCTGCTGTGCTACCTTTTTCTCTGCAGTCATCACAGTTGCAGGGCTTGGGCACCTTGTGAAAGGTGAGCTCCAGATGGCAGAATGGACCTTGGTGTCATTTACACCAGCATCTAAATCTAGTGTTTAGACATATCAGGGCCAGGCAGAGTCATAACAAATATGTTTTGTGCCATGGGCAAAATTCTCCTGTGCCCTGAGGGTGCCAAATACTGGAGAGTGTATGTTAGGGAAAGGAGGGTGGTAAGTCTTACCTGCCCCAGGGATGCAAAAACTCTGCTGCTGTGTCTCTACATTTAGCTGCTACAGCTGGACAGCACAGGGCTGCTCCTGCCACAGCAAAGACGTGAGGTGAGGGCATGGAGGAGGCCACTGTTCTGAAATCAGTGCCCAGAGCTAGTGCCCCACTTGTCCTCTTTAGTTGTGCTACTGGGGCCAAGGGAGTGTGAAGGGCACTCTTCCACTTGCTCTTCTTAGCTGTAACTAGTGCTTTCAATTACATGATGGCAGGAAGTATTTTTCTCATCTTCTAAAAAAAAAAAATTTAGGTTGTGAAATTTTCCCATCCAACATCAGGGCAATAACTTTCACTGTTATTGAGAGAGACAGAAGTATGCCCAGTAACTCTGTGGGTAGGGCATGCACTTCTGATGTGGGAGGTCCATGTTTAAGTTGTTTCTCTGGCTGATCCATTGAGGATTTAAGCCTCAGCCTTTGACATAGTAGGGAGGTATAGTCAGCATGTAGCTGCAAGATGTTTTGTGGCTGGTCTTCTAATCTCACCTGTCTGAACAGCTCCATTGTACATAAATAATTGAATGATTATTTGTGTAGGGACATAAACCTGGGTCACCTAGGAGCATATCAGAACAACTGGGTTATACCATGCCTTTCTCTTTATCTCAGTCAATATTGCTAGAGAAGCAAAGATTTCCTCTCATTTCCATCCTAGGTCTGAAAAACCTCTTTGATGCTTGTATTCCCTGAAAAAGGTGTGGTTTTGACTTTTTTTTTTTTTTTTTGTACAGAAAGTAAAAGCCATACTTGACCAGCTATGCTTTTTAGCTGCAAGTGAGTATCTGGCCAACTTGGTTTGGGCTTATGTGGGTTTAGTGACTTGCTAGCATTAATTTTGGCAGTTATAATAGTAGGAGTGATTTCACCTTGAGGATATTTTTTCAAAGCAAGTGCCATACAAGTGAAGTTTGGTGCCCAGGACAAAGCCCGCAGCACCAAACACAGATCTGGGGGGCACATGCCCCCCCCACCCCTGCTTGCCTGGGAGCACATGCAGTGGTGGGAGCCACCCTCCCCCCATCCCTACACCCCCCCAAACAAGTCACTTATGGCTCTGTCCTGCACCCCGCCCTGGCTGGGCATCAACTGTTGGTACTCCTTCGCTTTGGTACCCGGGGAGGTCACCCCACTCAGCCCCCCTTCTCCTTGCTATGGCACTGTTCAAAGCTGATCATGTCCATATAACTATGCACACCTAATGGAAATGAAGAAATGTCTGATGTACATATAGTCTCATGTGGTATCTGCATGTGATGTAGTGATTTAAGGCCAGATTCTATTCCACCTATTGGGTGTTTAAGTGGATTTGGAAGCCTAAGTGCAATTCTGTTTCATCCTATTCATGAAAATCCATTACTGCATCTACTTTTGTACCACACTGTCATATTATCATTAGGGTTGAGTCACAAATAAGCAATGAGGAGGACCACTTCCTCGGTGGAATAGATTTATCTCTTAGCATTTAGGTGCTTAATTCTACTTGCGTGCCATATAGGTGCAATATTACTTGGCCTTTAGTGGTCAGCCACAATGTATATATGACCAACAAGCAGAAAGTAGATACATGCCATTATCCTTTTGGAAAATATGGCCCTTGCTATCCCAGTGATTTGACTGCAAAATATTTTTGCTAACCTGATCGAGTAGACTGTGCTGAACAGGTAAATCTCCACTAACCCATTTGTAACAGGGGGCCTACTCAGGGCCAATCTCCACGGCCCGCCCACCTGTTCTTGGGCCAACCACCCACCTTCTCGTCCACCATGCCTTGATGTTAATTGATTCATGAATTGATGTCAATTAAGCAGGAGGCTACCCATTTTGGTGCTCCGATGCCAGGGGGCACTCTCTGCGGTTCCTTTTCTCCCCTATACCACAGCCCAAGCCTCCCAGATGGCATCTTGATGTTCACATCCTCACTGGCCCCCACACTGGGCCCCAGAATCCTCCTAACAGGACCCCTCCATAATCCCTCCACTTAGACAGCCTTCATTCAGGCTACCTAGCCCCCGAAACCATTTTCCCCTCTCGGGTGTGGTCCCCCCAGGGCCTCTGGCTACCAGCCCTGGCCCACCTCCAGGCCAGTCAGGACCCCAGGCCCCCGGCTCTTGGGTGTCCCTTGCAGTGGGCCCCTGGCCCTTTTGACCATCCTTGTCCTGGCCCCAGCATGGGCCAGTCGAGGGTACTCTCTCGTTCGGGTCAGGTCTCTAGCCCCTCACTCTCTCCCAGGGTCCGCCCTCTGGGCCCTTCACACAAATGGGGTTACCCACCCGGTGGTGGGGGCTAGGGCGCCCCAACCCGCCTTTCACCAGGGTGGTAACTGGCCTGGCATTTCCTGGGGGCTCCTGCGCCACTGAGAGCCCCACCAGACCCCCCACTCCCGGCAGGGTGCAGTTTTAGGTCATGCCCAGGACCAGGAGCCTCCTTACCATCCCCTACAGCTCCTCCCTTGCCTCCAGAATGATCTCAGCAGCCCTCCGGCCAGGTGATTTTGTTGCCTGGCCTCCAGCAGCCAAACTGCCCTGTTTATATAGACAGCCCTTGACTCCAAAATGGCTGCCCTCATCAGGCACCTGGTGGCTGCCAGCTCCAAACACACACAGTGCCCTGCCACACCATTCTCTTAAGGTAAATATTTCAGATGAGTGAGTAAACAGAGAGGGTTTTAAGAAAGCCTGGGTTCATAGCACATAGAGAAAGAATGGATGGATATGCTGAGCAGACTGGAAAGTACAGCTCTTAGCAATGTATTTGCTATGTAGATTTGTGATTCCTGGCAATGCGTTTTCACATGTGGTGAATGATATAGATGCTATCAGCCTTCAACTGGCTCAGTATTTTTCTCCTCCAAGTGATCACACCTATGTAGAAACTGGGACAGTTTCAAGGTATTAAAGCTGAATATGGATTTCAATACAGCCATGCTGGAAAATAACATGGAAGGACTGAAGGTCTTCATGGCCAGTGTGTTTTTGTGTGTCCAGAGATCCATGTGGAAAACCTATGCATTTGTGGGAAGGGATCTTGTGACTATTGCATGAGGAAAAGGAACACATGTTACCTTGTAGATATAACAGTTTGAAGAAATCTTAAAAAAAAAACAACATGATATTTTCCTCTTAATTTGGAATTTTTTGTGTAGAGAACAATGTTGAGTAGATCAGAGGTCGATGACATATGGCCCAAGGTCTGGATTTGGTCTGCAAAGCCACTGGATCCAGCCCAATGAGCTGGAGGGCTTTGCAAGCCTTTCATTTCTATCCCCTGGTGTGCATGCATGCAGTTTCCAGCCCATGAGTAACTGTGCTGGGTCCATACAGCTTCCAGCTGTGCCTGTGCTACAGGTGGGGGGCAAGAAAGGAAGGAGCAGCAGTAGCACAGATGCAGTTTGCAGCTTCTGAGCCCCAGTGCAGCCCTCTACCAGCTGGAAGCTAAGCCTGCATGAAGTCGAGTAGCAGGGAGACAGGCTGAGAGAAGTGGTGGTGGTGCGGGCACAGCTCCCAGGTGTCTGGCCTTGGCACAGGTGCAGGCAAAGCCCCTGGTGCTGATGTGCCACCAAAGCCACTTGGCCCATGTCAGACCGAGACCAGGTTATTCCAGCCTGTTGCTTCTTAAAGATTGTTGACCATTGCAGTAGATGATTTATGCCTAACAAATACCTTTGCCTTCCACACTGCAGTCTTCCACACTAGTTCTTTTGTCTCCATGTCTATTTGTGAGTTCGGTTTCGCAACATTATATTCTCAGACAGATAGTGTGAATTTTGCTGACCTTGGTGTTAAGTCCTGTTGGTAACTGCAGATATCACTGAAAACATTATCTCTGAGGATGCTCATCTGATTTCTTATGTGTTATTGCATCTGAAAAAAAAGATTAATAAAATATCCCCCAAATTTGACAGAATGTCTTTGTGTTTTTATCAAGCCCCACATTAGTGACACTGCTGGATAGATTTTAGAGCTTAAAAAAAAAATCAAACCAAAGATAAGTATGCAAAATGAGGGGTGTGAAGAGATAAAGATGATGTGGGAGGACAAATATAAAGGGCAAATTTTAAATAGCTCTCCATTTTAGGTGGTGTTACAGAATGATGAAAGGTTAAGGTTAACTAAGCTTCAACCTAGATGTTCTACTTGAAAATCCCTATGGCTAAAAGGGGAGGAGGGGGGGATATCAGTCAGTTCAGGTCACTACTTCCATTTATTAATAAAGTAGGCAACAAGACAACAAATTTCTTCTTAAGAGGAACCAGCACTCAACTTTTGTCACTTAACTTTTGTCAATGCAAGCGTACTTGGAGTTGAGAGCCAGTTACAATAGTGAGGACAGTAAACCTCCTTAGTGATAGAGTTTGGTTAAAGATATAAAATCAACTCTTGTACTTCGTTAATGACTAAGATAGCAGCAAATTGGAAGAAAACAGTGTTTATTAACTAATGCTAGATTACTTTAAAACAATTTATCGGAGGAAAAATGATCCGGTGATTATGGCGCTTAGTCAGAAGTCTGGGTTCAGTTCTCAGACCTGCCACAGATTTTGACTGGGGAGATTGTGTCAATAATAGCACTCACCTACCTCACAGTGTTGTTGGGAGGGCAAGTACACCAAAGATTACAAGGTGCTCAGATACTAGAGGGTTGTGCACATGCCCTCTATTTATCTACATGTTGGGTCAGTTCTTGGCTGCATTCTGCATATCTGCATGCTTAAAGGTTCTAGGTGTGGGTAGCCAGCCCATTGCTCAGCACCCATTAGTTCAAACTATGTGTCTAGATCTTCATAAAGAAACAGAAGCATAGCGTGTGCAGAAAGTAATGATTATATGTCTTTACCTTTGCTATTGGAATGAGGTATAGCCAGCTGTGTTACATTTGGAGCTTCTGTGATGGATTTGGAAATGCTTTCGAACTTATCAGGACTTTGTTGTAGCCTTGTGGTTTAGCTTAGTGGCAGGAAGGGAAAGAATAGTTCAAGATAAACCAGCCCTCGGCAAGCACTAGAGATGCTCTGTGCCAGAACTGCTGGCTGTGATATTTTTCTCTTGCATCTAATCTGAAAAATTGGCTTGGACCAGGGCAGGAAAGGATCATGAATGCTAGGAGTCAAAATATTTCTTGTGAGTTTACCAAGAAATGTTCTCTCAAAGGGAGAGAGGTTATTTAGGGGAACCAGATTCAGACACCCAAACTCACTGAAATGTCTGGAGAGCCTAGGCTTGCCTAGATCACTATCAAAGAATGGCAAGGAATTAAATATGCACATAGTCTATTTTATAAACTTTATTTTTCTAAACAGCATTATTCCTACTGATAAAATAAGCAAGACGTCTCTATATACAGACTCAAGAAATATTCGTTTCAGTGTATTAACATTTGGCGTAGACCCAATATCTCCACCGATAATGGAAAGGTCCTGAGAACACATTAATAATGTTTGGATTCTGGAGAGAATGCCATACAAATCAACAGTGCTGCCAGTCCAGATGATACCACCTGCAATAATTTGTCTTAAGTGTTATTTTGTTGGTCTGGACCCTCTGCTCCACTTTTGTGCAAAACAGGTAGCTGAATTTTTGTGGTTTCACAGATACGATCATGAAAGCCAAATAAGTAGTTCTGGATGAAAGAAAAGTAGAAAGTGATGAAAGGCACTGCTCCTGAAATCAGCAATTCAACTATGTTCAGGAATAGTTTTAAATTGTTGCCAGTTCTTCCCTAGTGGAAATTTATTCAAAGAAAATAAACATTTATCATTAGTGGGCTTCTGTTCTCATTTCATCCTGCTAATGAATCGCTTCTACAAGGATTAGATGTTGATTAGATATAATGGCTGCTAATGATCTTATCTACTAAATTAAGGCAGATGTTAAGGGATTTATACTTAAAAATACCTCATGTGGTAAATCTCAGGAGTATGTGAAAGGAAGGCAATGCTGTCTGCATTCATCGTGATAATAAATTAACCATGACCTAAAGAGGTTAGGCAATGTGTATATTATTTGGTTTTAAAAGGTACCATTGAAATTACTGGTCCCAAATGAGCACTTTTGGAAATGATATAATGAAAAATGCTTCCAGAAAAGCTTCCAACCCGACAAGAGTTTTTTTAAAGATTTTTAATTTGTAGTAGGTTTAGTATTTATCCTTATTCAAGGAAAACTAATTCTACATAAAGTGTAGTTTGTGGTTATATCACCTTATGATATGACCCTGGCAGACCTTGCAAATTAGCCATAATCTCTTCAAAGCACTATTTTGAGAGAGGACCTAGAGGGATCAGCTGGATGTTATAGGTTGTGGTCTTTCTCTATGCCTCTTTTCTCTCAGAGTCCGGGTTGAACCAATCCCATGGGTAATATTAGATAATGCTATCTTTTGTATGAGACATAAACCTGAGGCCCGGAGTGTTTGTGGTAATTAAATATACCCTCACTTTATTCAGTGTTCATAGCTGTTACCTTTCATGTTTTGGTCAATTTTCAGTAACAGTTTTCTCCACCAAAATTAGTCTGACCAATTATTCCTATCAGGAAAGAAGAGATAATTTATAGTGGATGAATGTGTCTGTGAGTAAATCTTGCCTCTAACACGGCTTAAATTGACCGACGCCTCATTCGACTCCAGTCCTAAACTGTTATGTAGTGCCAGAAAGTTTGCAGATGATTCATTTTGAACTTGTAATAACTATTTCCAGAGAGGAAACTGCACTCTACTTCCTATGTTGGCGAAAATTTCTGCCAGAGAGCTTCATTTTCATAGATGACTTACCCATAAGTTCCCTAATGACATTTGGGACTTACCATCAAATGGACATGAATTTGGATTAGAGGGAGGGAAAGTGGGCTCCTAAGCAAAGGGAAATATATCATTTCCAGGCAATTGGGACTCTGTTAACTGTTTTTGGTTTACCTGACACCGTGACTTTATTTAGAGATGTTCTGGAAAGATGGATTCCAGTAAGACCTACACCTTAATAATGCTAAGTCAAAAATTTGGGCCAGGTAGTGGTGGCTCCAAGAGGATGTAGCAAGCAGCTCCCTGGAGACAGACTTGCAAGGAGACATTTGGCTTACTGATATCCATTGATCAAGTCTGGGGTAGGGTGTGTGTTGGTTCTTGGGTAAGATAAAATAGTTAAGGGACTGTTACCTATACGAGACACACACGAGTGATAGAGTTGGAACTGGAAACCAAAGTTCCTGGTAGGGAGGAGGGGTACAAGTTGTCTGACTCTCTATATGTTGCTGTCTTTTCTCTTTCCCTTTCTGTATCCTGACTTGGGGCATTTGAATGAAGAATTTCTTCCTGTGAGAGACAGCCATGTAGGGTGTGTTTTAAGTTTTCCTGGTTTTTGGATGGGGTGGAGGTCAAGCGGGGTTAGTTGTATCTGGGGTCTGTCCTTAGTAATATCAAGCCCAGACTTATTTACCACATGGCAGAAGGTTTAAGTTTGTATTTCATTTTATTAAGTGCTGCTTTGAGGTTCCTTCCAAGCCTACATTTTTGTGATCCTCTGAAGAGCGTTCTAGCAATGTAAAGCCATATGGCATCAGGACTTGATACTAAATTCAGTCACAAACTGGGACTCCTCATAAACTTGTGTTTGTATTTCAGCAAAGCTGTGACTTCAGTACAGAAAGTAGGGATCACGTCTACCATTGTAGTATAGGACAGCAGAAGGCTTTAGCAAAACTGAAGTATTGCCTTGTGCTGGGCCTTCTCAAAGGAATGAATGTAACTCCAACTAACTTAGGTAATTTTATTTTGGAGCAAAGGGATATCTTTTTCTCCCCAGGCTTTATTTTGTGTCTCACTTTACCTGACCTTGAAGTAGAAGGATTTAGGATGACATTTTTGAAAGCAAATTGTATTTTTTCATTTCCTGAATTATTTTTCCTACATGAGGCATCTTCAAAAGGGGTGGCTTCCCAGAAAGTGCTAAGGACCCAGGCATGGCAATTAAGACTTTTGGAAGGAGTCTCAAGTCATCTTCAAAAAGTCTTTAGTCTCTTTGGAAAATCTTGGCCCTGGCTCTTGAGCCTGGTGCTCTAAAATAATCTGCATACTCTATTAAAAAGGGAAGGATACTGAGTCCCAACAGTATTCTCAGAACTGTTCATTGGGCTTCTCTGTCTGTAATGTGATTCTAGGCAATTCTTGATGTCCATTTCTAAAATGCATGATTGCGTTCAGTCTCACAGCACTCCTACGACATCCATTCTTCTTGCATAATTTTTTACACATACTGTTATTAAATTCAAAACCAGTTTCCTTTCCCAAACATGCATCCTACGCTTGTCCTGTTACCCTTCACTTCACCTTCACTCTCCGTTACCAATCCTTTTTTGACAAAGGGTCATTTTCTTCAAAAGTGTCCTTCAAATTTCCTTTTGTCAGGTAAGTGAGGATAAAATCAAGAAAGCATGAGTGGATTATATGTTTGGGAAAATATCTCACTGATTTAGGGCATGTCTATTCTGCTAGCTCAGATCAGCCCTGATGGTCATCTCAGGCTAAGTTACTTGAGCTACTCATTCCTGGGTGTGTCTACACATGCATTTGATCTGCAATCAGTTTACTTGTGAATAAACACTCCCAAGCAGGCATCTACATATTCAGGAAAGTGGGGGCAGATTTGCTGCTAATGGCAGCAAACTGCTCCCACTTTCTGGGCCCCTGCAATGGGCCCCTGCCACCACCAGGAGGAGCACTAGGCTCTCCCTGGGTGCTAGCCCAAGGGCTGGCAGAGACCACTGGGCCAGGAGATGGTTGTCTCCTGGCCAGGGCTGGGACATTGCACACTGCCCCGGTGGGGGACGGGGGGCGGGGGGTGTTGCCTGCTGCTGGGGCAGGGACAATGGATTGGGGCAGCAGAATGAGACCTACCCCACCCCTGCAGCACTTTCCAACCCCATGCCTCAATCCCCCAAGTGGGGCATGGGGCTGGGACCTGCCTCTGACCAGGATAGCTCCCAGCCCCCACTCCATGATTGTGGGATGGAGGCAGGGGAGTATGCTCCCTGCTCATCTCTGTGAGCATGGAGCTGGCCAGGGAACAGGCTGGGGAGCTAGTTCCCCACTCAGCTCCACGCTCATGGAGTTGAGTGGGAAACAAGCTCCAAAGCCCCACCAGCAGGGAGCTCCCAGCCCGCTCTGTGGTTGTGGGGCTTGGGCTGGGAGACCTATATCTCCCAGCACCAGTGGGGCTGGCACAGGGAGATACGTAACTCAGAACGAGCCCTGCGGCCATGAAGCTGGCACTGGGAGATCATTCCCCGCTCCCCATTTATGGTGGTGGTGCAGGGGCTTGGAGATAAGGCTCTCCCAGCCCCAACTCCCAAACTGCCATCTTGAACGGGGGCCTTGAAGCTCCCTGCTGCCAAGGCAGAGAGACATAGTCTGCACCTGGGCTTCAGTGGCAGAGCCTGCCCCAGTAGCAGGCAGCTCCCAAGGACATGGAGCAATCTCCCACCTCCTGGTGGCTGGCTGACCGGGAGCAAATTTGCTCCTTGTCAGGCATCTACATGAGTGCTTCGGTACCATTACTAATCACAAGTAAATTTGCTACTTGCATTTTCAGGTAGCAAATTTATTTGTGATTGGTGAGGTTTACTGCACAATAAGCATGTGCATGTTTAGACTCACATGCTTACTGCATAGTAAACTATGCTACTTTGCAGTAAAGCATCTCATGTAGTTGAGCCCCCTATCTCTGGCACACAAAGCACAGAAAGAAAGATAAGTAATGGACAGACTAATTCCTATTTGACCTTGTTTTTTTAAACACAGCCTTGCAAGGAATCAGTCTGCTTGCAACTTGCCTCCCTTGTGCTTTTAACTGTAGGTAGGAGGGAGAGGATTTGTGGAAATGCTACTGGAGGAATTGCCATGCTTCAACACCCCCAGGAGTTGTGAATACGGAGCAGGAAAAGGCAGGCTTGGGGAAGATCTCACCTTGGGCCTTGAAGTTCAAGAGAGTTTCCCAGGGTAGGCTGGACTTCTGCCCAGGGTTTGAGCTTAGGGGTTTTAATGCAGATGGTTTTAATGCAGTAGGTTTTACATTTGCCTAGAGTAGCCACATGGACATAGTTCTAGGCTCTTAAGTGACTTGAGCACTTTGGAAAATTTTATGTACACTAAATAGTTTGAATTCTGTATATCGCTTATTGTCAGGAATCTCTGTTCTTATTGAAGCAACAAGATGAGGAAATTTTTGTGTCTTCCTGACAATATGGAAGACAATCAGGAAGACATAAAGTATCCATGCTATTCATGGTACTTGTAACATAATCTGCTGCCTTATGCAAAGCCCGCAATAAAAGAATGTAGTCGCGTAGCAGAGACCACTCTTCTCATTTGCCCAGTGTAACTCTCGCCACCTCTGGCCTTCTTGCCTTCTGTTAACTTGGATGAAGCCCACATTAATTAATGGAATACTCTTTTTTATGGGGTCTGGGTTTATTAAAGTTCAAGTTCTCTAGGTGCACACCTAACCTTCAGAGGCTACTCTGCCTGTGTTGCAGGTCATTAATCCTGTCCCTGCTGGGGCTTTACTTTAGCAGGCTTGTTTTCCACACTCAATGTTCTTGCTTTATACTCAGCGTTACATTCCTGAAGCCTTACACTCCCAGAATCTCCAAGTGTGAACCTAACCCCTATTAGGTACCTAAGTGGTATCCTGTTCTGCCCCGCTCAAGTTCATGCCCACCATCACTCCAAGAAAATGCACCTACTTTTGTAACACACTATATTAGCTTTAACACTAAGTCACAAAAAACAGTAGGCATCAGGGTGATCCATTTACTTTTTGCATTAACTCTTGATTGGGCCTTGATTGGGTGAAACAGGATCACACTTTAGGCATCTAAACCCACTCAGGGTATAATAGATATTACCTTTGTGCTGCCATAGCAGATTTTATGCTGGCACAAAGGGAATGCCAACAGACATCTGTACCATTTGTTGTGCGACAGGTGCCCAAATTTGTGGCCCTGACAAAAGGTGGTTATAGATCTTGCTGTTTTATTGTGGCAGATGTCTATTAACTTTATGGCATGAGAGTACAGGCAGCCGGAGCTGCCCATGCCCTCTAGCTGCCCTGGAGCTTAAGGGACCCAATCCTGCATGCCACAGGATCAATGCTCTCAAGTCCCAGGACTGCCTGCCCAGCTTTCCCCTCTTATGGAGGTGGGACAATGGGCAACATTTCAATCAATAAAGCAGATCATCTGTGCCAGGATGCATCCCACCACAGCTGATCTGCTTCATTTGGTGATGTCTGTTTATACCCACACCTGATAAGCAAAATAGCTAGCCAACTGACTGTAAGCTAGTGGGGGTTTCTGAGTAGAGAAGATCAGCCATCTCCAGTAGTAATTCCCAGGGATTCCTGCCTGGAATCGCCCACTGTTAGATAACAATGGTGTTTCTTTTGTTTTAGTATAATCAGGAGGTAGTAATATAATAAGTACCTGGCCGCCATTCTCTGGCTTGTCTTCTGCTCCTTCAAACATCTTTTTTTTAAAAGTAGACAATCAAGGAACATAGGGAGGACTGATCTTGCGCTCTCCAATTCCTTAAAGGAGACAAACCACTTTATCACAAGGTCTTACCTGAGAACTAACACTCTCAGTTAAGGAGTTAGGAGTTATGGCACAGATCCAACTGAACATGTGATCCCATAGCGAAGATAAGGCAGAAGGAGCTTAGGTTGATCCTTGCAAGTATAAACAGGTGAATGTTAAACATTAAAGAGGTTATATTTCTCTTAAATATGGCAAGGATGAAACAGCTACTGGAAAAGTATATCCTGTTTCAGTTACACTGCTTAAAACATTGGATATTGAAAACTGGAGGAGGTTCAGAGAAGAATTAGAACAGCAACATGAAAAATGCACTTTGCAATGAGTGTTAAGGAGCTGGTGTCTCTATTTACTTACAATTAGTTTAGAGGTGATTTCATCATGCTCTAGGGGTATACAGAAGGAAAAGATATCTGATGTTAGTAGGGGCTTAATCTAGCAGACAAAGGCATAACAGTATCCAAGAGCTGGAAGCTGAAGCTAGAAGCATTCAAACCAAAAATAAAATGTAATTTAACAATGATGGTAATTAATCACTGGAACCAATTACTTTGGCAGGTCATTAATTCATCATCATTTGGAGTCTTTGAATAGAGGCTGGGTGCCTTCGTACACAAAAAGGATTTACTGGGGAAATGTATATAGCCTATGTTTATGGGGGAATTTCATGATGTTGGTTGCTTCTGGACTCAAACTTCAAAACCATTTCAGAGTGCCACCCAAGAAAAGGGAATTCCCCTAATAATCTCATGTTTAAAATATGCATTCTCTCCTTTGGTGATATTCATAACAATATCTTCTCACTTACAATTTTTGCCATTAAAATAGACAAGTATAAGAATAAACTAGTGAAAGATAAACCAGAATTTGATTGACAGTCAAATTGAGATGAATACAGTGTTTAAAGCAACAAGCACCACTAATGAAACAAAGAGGCACTTCTGGTTGTATTCCTAATGGGCAACCTATTGGATTTTTTTTTTACCTCCAAAGTAGGTAGAGATATAAAACACCTATTATTGAAAGCATCTTTCTGGCAGTGTGTTGCTCTGAGAGAAACTAAATCTGTTATTAAACCACTTCTAAGCATATGTCTAAAGGTAAAGAAGTATCTGGCATTGACAAACGTCTAGTTGAACAGTGTCAACTTATGTTGAAATTAAAGGTGACAGACCTGATTCCTAATTAGGCTAAGGAGTAATCTTTCTAGTGCCAACTAGTGCTGTACATAAAAACAAACTAGTTCATGAGCTATTTTTGCTTTATCATAAGATGTGGATATGTGAACAGTTTACCATTGGCAGTTGCCACAGAGCACGTGGCATGCTCCATCTCTATACCTTAAGTGAAACTGCAACTACTTTGGCATGATCTCTGCATGTCCAGAACCCCCATTGCCATCAGCAAGATGTTGGTGGAAAGTGAACAGAAGAATACTTGACTACAGATAGGAGTTTACAATTTTCCCTCTAAGTGCCTTTAAACATTCAATCATCCCTAGCTCTATTGTATATTGAGACTGTGAAAGCAGAGCCATCTAAGCACCCTCTGTGATAAAATATTCTCTCTGGGGGAGGTAGGGGGGAAATATCCTTTAGGCTGAATTTAAATTGGAGACGGCAGTGTGAATACTGTTTTATTTAATTGTAACATTAAATATATTAAAGTATGTGAGAGGACTTTGATAGTGTGTAATAGAAATAGTTTCTCTACATCTAGGTAATGTTGGTGATTAATCATTTGTGTTCTGATTAAATCTGAACCACCTATTATTTAGTTCATTGTTCACAGGAAGAAAGAAAAAGTAGGCTTTAATGGGGAACAGTAAACAAACTTCCCATAAACCTTGATTTGTGTTTAACCCTCAAGGGCTCCATTCAATAAAAGATTTTAGACTGGATCCAATAAAGAGTTTACTTGTCTAAAGAGCTTACAGATCTGGAGGGGGTTCAGGCACCTAAGTCCAAAATTAGAATTAAAAAAGCACGAGGGCACTGACCATACAACTCTAGAAACACTTGAATTCTCTTGGTGCCTCTATTTTTGACACACAAATTCCTTTTGACATTTGCAGTTTTGCTTTTTGTAAGTGCCCAGAGAGACCCTGGTCCTAGGCTGGAGTTTAGAGGCCCAGTTCCAGCTTAAGTCCCCTTTGGAGATGAGGCAGAATGGTGACTAAATCCTCTGAAGAGCTGGCAGGTGCACTTTGAGTATGTGTAACACCCACAGCTAACATTGCAGTTAGCACAGAATGCAGTGGGTACAGCCACTTTCATCCAAGGGCATGGCTGCCACTAGCGATCCCGCTGCACACCTTTTATGTAATCACCCGATGGTTACGGCAGTCACCCATGAAGTGGGAGACTCGGGTTCTTGGCCCTCCTTCCCTGAGGGGATTTAATCCTATTAGAGTGCCCTGAGCACCCAGGGATGGATGTCAACTGAATGGAGTTGGTCTGGACATATCTTCTTGAAGCCATGCCATTGTGCAGCTAAGCAGACAAGAGTCTGGTGCTAGAAGGAGACCAAGCAAAAGGAGCTTGTCTCTGTAGCCTTGGAGATTAGGTCATCCAGTTGGGAGTCATGAGATTTAGTCTGTGTTCCCAGTAGTGCTTCTGGTTTTCATGCAATGTTTGTTTAATGTAAAATACATAGAGAACCCTGAGAGCAACTGAATCTGAATGAACCAACCTCTGGGCTACAGAATCAGACACGCTCCTCATGCTCTTTCTGGTGTTATGCATCTTGCATTTTCACCACAGGTTAACATCGTGGTCCCATCATCAACAGGGTGGCTTGAGGATGCTTCTACTTAACATAGCCTATAGACTGGTTACTCTTCTATGAACTGGGAGATATAGGTTTGAATCGCTTCAAAGAAAGGAGGGAAATTAAACCTAGATGCCACATTTCAAGGACAGTGCTTTTACCACAAAGCTATTAGAAAAGGGTGGGTACCACCCGCTCTGGTAGTTTTAAAGAGAAAGAATCTTCAACTTTGTGATGTGAGGGGTTCAGTGCTGTTGCTGTGTGTTCTCTGTGGTCAGGACACACCTATGGAGAGGACTTAAGTGCCTCTCTCCCTAGTTTCAGGATCCTAATGAGGCTTAGGCATAAACTAGGTCCTTAGTAGATGAGACTGGGACAGTTCTCAGCATGTACAGAAAACAAATCTGCAAGTTCCTATGGAAATTTTGGGCATGCAATGTTCTTTGGGTAGATGCAATATCTTTTATTAGGCCAACTGAGTAGTTGGAAAAAAGTTTTTTGCAAGCTTCTGAGGGACAGCACCCTTCTTCAGGAATAGGGAGACCCTGCTGCTGTTCTGAGATCTCCAAGGAATGAAAGAAGCTAAAAGTGTGACAGGAGATCAATGGGAGGAAATTAGGAAAACAATTAGTAGAGAGGGGAGGGGGAAAATGTGTAAATGGTAAGTTCAGGCAGGTACCTGGTGAATCAAATGTTATGGAGGTTGTAATGTGGCATAAATCCAAGTCTATATTAAGTCCATGATTTGTTGTATCCAGTAGATTTATGAGGTGAAGTTCATAGGCTTGTCTACAAAAGGTGTTTTGTAAGTTCCCTTTGAGGATTATAAGTGAGAGGTCAGAGAGGGAGTGATTGTCTGGTGAGAAGTGTGCACCCACAGGTAATTGGATATTTTTGTCTTTGATGGTTTTTCAGTGTGTGTTCATTTTGGTGCACAGTTGTTGTTTGGTTTCTCCTATATATTTTCCATCAGGGCATTTGGTGCACTAGATGAGATGTACAATATTTCTGGAGGTGCAGGTATAAGACCCAGGATTGGTGATGGTTCTGCTGTTGGTTGTGGTTATTTGGATATTGATCATGGTGTTGTGGGGGTATGCATTTATTGTGGGAGTGGTGGAGATGTGTTGGCAGGTTTTGCATTTCTTGTTCTGACATGTTCTGGATGCATTTGGTGCGGTTTGGGTCATAGGGAGTTTGCTTCTGGTGATGAGGTTAGCAAGGTTAGGTGCTTGTTTAAAGGTTGGGATGGGTGGTTCTGGAAAGATCTCTTTAAGAACTGGGTCTTCTTCTAGTATGGGTTGTAATTGTTTGAGGATTTTCCGTGTAGGTTCCAGGAAAGGGTGGTATGTCATATCTAATGGTGTGTGATTCATAGGGATTTTCTGTTTGTACTGCAGCAAATCTTTGCATAGTATCTGGGTGGCTGTTTCAAAAGTACAATCTATTTCTCTTGAGAAGTGTCCTTGTTGGGTGAAGGCCCTTTGAGATTTGTCAGGTGGTAATCATGGGTATTCTCCTCGGTGCAAATTTGATGGTATCAGAGAGGTTGGCTGTAAATTACAGCTTTCTAGGTGTGTTTAGGGTAATTGCTAGTTCTGTGCAGATATGTATGTTGGTCTGTGGGTTTCTTGTATATGGTGGTTTGTATTTTACAGTCTTGGATATTGATCATGGTGTCCAAGAAGGAAACACTGGTGTTAGAGTATTTAAGAGATATTCCAATGGAGGGATGATGGCCGTTAAATTTTTGATGGAAACATGGGTTTTATGGTCCAGTTCTTGAGGAATTTTTCTTCCAGGTGGGCCATAAAAAGGTTGGCATATTGTGGGGCCATTTTGGTACCCATAGCTGTGCCCAGGGTCTGGAGGAAGTGTTGGTTGTTGAAACTGAACTTGTTGTATGTAGGGATGAAGTATATGAGTTCGGTGATATCCTGAGGTCTGTACTCTGAGCTTTTATCTCTCTCTTGTAGATATGTGAGGCAGGCTTGGATGCCATCCTGATGTGGGATGCTGGTATATAAGCTAGTGACATCCATGGGAATTTTAGATCACTTGGGGGGGACCTTGGTAAATTAGGTTTGGGTGATGGCTAACCTTGGGATTCTTGGATCACAAATTCAGATTTAAGTGTCTAAAGCCCATGTAAGTCCCGTGATGGGCATCAGCCCTTCTTTGGATCAGATCCCCAGTACCACTGAGTCCATCAGGCTCAAATGTACTATTTGAGGTCTCCAAGCAGAGCTTAAGTGATGCAGCAGGCCTTTACAAGGTCTCTGCACAGGGTAAATTGTGACTTATGTCACTGGAGCTTTTTTTTTTCAAATTAAGGTTAATGAAAAATGTCCTCTTGGAGGCTGACATGCTCTAGCTAACTATAACACACGCACAATGGAAGTGCAAGCTTCCCTCTCCCCATCTCACTAATGTGGTTCTTCCTAGCTGGAGAAGAGATCATGTTTCACTTGGGTAAAGGTAGGTCAGTTCACTAAGTCCTTGGCCTTTGGTTTCAAATCTGTATTATCAGGGTGGTTGCCTTATTAGTGTCTACTGAAGAGTCAGAGAGCTGTGTAGAGGAATTTATATACCCAGCATTGGATTAAGGCTAAAGTCACTGCAAACTGACATTTGAACATCCATGAGATTGGACATTTTTGGTCATTACTAATCAATTGCCAGTTCAGCTAGTCTCCTAGTACAGGCAGTCCTCACACTTACAATGGGTTACATTCCTGGAAAAGGCGCTGTAAGTCAAAATGATGTAAGTCGAATCTGATTTTCCCATAGAAACAATGTTACAATGGGGAGTTACATTCCTGACCAAGGGTCTGATGCCCAACTTTTTACTGAAATGACCATAAACACCATAATTAAATCAACTATTTAATCAACTATAAATGATATACACTGTATAGTACAAAGCTTTCTAAAGTGCACTGTATATAAATTGATTAAATGGCAATACAGTAACTAATCAACTATCATTTTATTTAATCAGAAGGTGAAGGAACATCTTCATCAAGGTCATGGAATTCAGAAGGGCTTCTTTGGGGAGATTTTGAGGAGACTTAGGGCCACTTGATGGCTTCTTGAGAAACTGATTCAGGGACGTTTATTTTGCTGCCCTCTTTTTCTCATTGTAAATTTCCCTGTAGTGCCGTATGTGCGAGGATCCAGCATTGTAAGTAATAACATGGGTGTAAATGGCAGAGCGCCGCAAGTGCGAATCACTGTAAGTCGAAACACCGTAAGTCGAGAACTGCCTGTATAAGTCTTTCCCTGGAAGTTATGGATCTGGCTGTTGTCATGATTAAATAGCAAACTATAGAGTCTCAGCAAGCTTAGAATACCAATGCATAAATAAGAATGGTCATTCATAATATGATAAAAAACATTCAATATCCAACAGATTGTTTTCCGCAACAATTGCAGTACTTCAAAAGTAAACACTATGTAATAATGTGTAAAGACATTTTTTTTTAACCAGAAGTCTCAAATATTACCAATTATCAGTTATCAAAATCATTATCAACTGTGGTGTTGGTCAATAGAAACCATGTTGAAAATCCCAGAGTGTTGCTCACTGCCTTATCCAATGTAATATTACTTCTCTTGTTCTTTATGTGCAACAGATTTCAACTTAATTCTGTTTCCCCAACTGCCAAGATATATAAATATGAGACTGAAAATGGGAAATCGGCATTGTAGTGCTTAAAGTGGTAATACTGGCGATTGACAGAAGGTGAAGTATGGTATGTGACTTGTGGTGCACATTTCAGTGTAATTGTTTTAAAATAAAGCTGGCAGATTGACAAGAGAATATGATTTACAGTGTGTATGAGATGGGAAAAATATTGTCTGCACTGAAAAAGGAGGAATTTATTGTCTGTGGATTAATGCAGTGAAGATGTTACAAAGAGCTTAACTATAAGTGATTAGTTTATATGAAAGAGCCTGATTTTGCTTATTAAGGTTTTTCCCCTGTTTCACTGAATTCTGAAGCATGTACATAAAAGTAACCTATTTAAACATATTCTGCTATTAATTAGTTACTTCATGCAAACACGCCCTGAGGAGGATCACATTCTTTCTCTGATCCTGAGTTTGGGGGTGGGATGATATTTTCTCACCAGGACAGCTCCATTTGGGTCCTACCCAGCAGTAAGGAGCACTAGCCTTTTGAAGTCTGAAAAGCCAAAGAAGGAAGAAAGGCCTGTTTCAAGGAACTAGAAACAGCTACAATCTTGCCATGGAGAGATGCTGAGCTACAGAAAAACTATGGGATCCCTGCATCCTGTAGTTCAGAACCAAAATAGCTCAAGGAAGCTTTCATTGCTTCAGCGAAAATGCACTGAAATGTTTGGGTACCACAAAATCCAAAGAATCCAATATATTACCATGTACTGAGCACTCTTGCTATGATCAACACAAGATGTTGTGGCCATGTTATGGTAGCTCCTGCCTCCACCATTTCTCTAAAGTAGCCTGTTCTAATGCTTGTATAGTTGGAAAGTTCCTCCTCATCTCCAACCTAAATTTCTCCTGTTGCAGCTTGAGGCCATTGCTTCTAGTCCTGGCCCCTGTAGCCACAGTGAAAAGTGCATCTCCTTCCTCTCTGAAATCACCTTTCAGGTATTTGAAGACTGTTACCAAATTCTGCCTCAGCCGTCTCTTCTCCGGACTAAATAACCCTAGTTCTTTCAGCCTTTACTTATAAATCTTGCCTCCCAGACCACAAATCATTTTTGCTGCTCTGTGCTCTTTCCAATCTATCCACATCCTTCTTGAAGTGTAGGGCCCAAAGCTGGACACAGTACTTCTGGTGAGGCTTCACCAGTGCTGAATAGAATCGAAGAATCTTTTCCCTTGATTCATAAGTGAGACTCCTGTTGATGTATTCTGCTGGCTTTTTTTTCTTTGCATCAAGAGCACATTGTTGGCTCATATTCAGCTTACAGTCCTTTGTAACCCTGAGGTCCTCCTCTGCAGTCACTCATTCCCCAGTCTATATTTGTATATACAATTATTCCATGCCATGTGCAGGCCTTTGCACTTGTCCTTGTTGAATCTCATCTGATTGACTGCAGACCATGTCTCCAGACTATTCAGGTCATTCTGGATTCTAACCCTTTTCTCTGGAGTATCTGCAACTCCATCCAACTTGGTGACATCCACACATTTGCTAAGCATGTGCTTGATGCCATCATCCAAATCAAAACAATACTGGGCCAAGGACAGACCCTTGGGGAACACCATTGATTCCTCCCTCCAATTAGACATTGAACCACTGATGACTATTCATTGACTACAATGGTCCAATAAGTTATGTAGCCACCTTACAGTACTTTCATCTAGTCTGTATTTCCTTAGCTTGCTAGTGAGAATGTCTTGAGAGAGAGTGTCAAAAGTCTTTTAAAGCCAAGATATATCACATCTGCTGCTTTCCGCCTATCCACAAATCCTCTAACTTTAACACAAAAGGAAATCAGATTGGTCAGGCATGATTTGCTCTTGGTGAATCCATACTGGTTTTCCTGATCACTTTGTTGTCCTCTAGGTGCTTCATAGTGAATACCTTGAGGATCGGCTCTATGATATTGCCAAGTATAAAGGTCAGGCTGACTGGTCTGTAGTTCCCTGGATCCTCCTTCTTTCCTTTTTAAAGATGGGCACTATATTTCCCCTTTTTCATTCTTTCAGGACTTCACCTGACTTCCATAAGTTCTAAAAGAGGATAGTGAATGGGCTCTGAAATTACCTCAGCCAGTTCCTTTAGTACCCTAGGATGCATCCCGTCTGGCAATCACTAACCTGTTCTACCATTACTCTAGGTTGTTTGTCTCCTTCCCTGTTTTTGTTGTGATCTGCACTCATCATTTAACAGCTGCCTGTATCTGTGAAGACTGAAGTGAAAAAAAAAGGAATTAAATGCTTCAGACTTCCCTGAATCATCCTTAACTAGATTGGCTTCTGAATTTCATAAGAGACCCCTGGTTTCTCTGGTCTTCTGCTTACTTTTGACATATTTGTAGAATCCCTTTTTATTGCCTTTGATATGCCAGCTGTATCTCAAATCATGCCTTAGCTTTCGTAATTTTCTCCCTACATACCTCTTATACTCTTCTCTGGTACTATGACAAAGTTTTCACTTTTTGTAGGATTCCTTTTGAGTTTCAAGTCATTGAAGAATTACTGTCTAGCTAGGCTGGTCTCCAGTTGCTCTTCTCATCAGGGTAGCTTGCCCCTGTGCCCATAAGAGGGCTTTCTTAAAATGCAGCCAGCTCTCCTGGATTCCTTTTCTGCTCAGACTTGACACCCAGGGATTCTGCTCACCAGTTCCCTGAGTCTGTTAGTCTATTTTTTTAAGTCTAGTATCCTTATTCTGCTGCTCTCCTTCCTTCCCTTAGGATCTGGAACTCAATCATTTCATGGTCACTGTCACGCAAGTTACCTTCCACCTTCATGTTCTCAACCCATTCCTCCTTATTTGTGAGCAGTAAGTCATGCAGAGATTCTCCCTTAGTTGCCATCTCTACCATCTGTATGAAGAACCTATCCCCAAAACACTCCAGGAATTTGCTGGACCTCTTGTCTACTGTTGTGTTTCCCTCCCAGAAGATATCTTGATAATTAAAACCCCCCATGAGATCTATGTGCATGCATTCTCCTCCTGGACGGGGTCCATGCCACATTTGGGTAGTCAGTGTGCTGGTTTCTTTGAATCAGTTCAGTTCTGTGGAGGAATCACTTCACTCACCAGTGAAGTGTAGCTATGTTTGGAGTCCTTATCAACCCTTGCTATAACAGAGTACAGAAGCACAGTATAATAGGGATGGGAAGTGGTTGGAGCTCCTGATTTCATTAGGTCTATGAACAAATTTTTGTACCATGACTATGAGGCTTTGCTTTACCGCTGTAGTCTCTGGGGACTTGTTGTTCAGATGCTGTCTTTCTCTGAGAGGTACCAGAGAGGGTAGTGTGTACACAAAGTGTGCTCCTATATTTTTCATACATTCTTCTTATTACTTACCTGTAGCTGCTTAGCGTGGGGTGGCCAACCTGTGGCACTGGCAGCTTCTGTGTATATCACATAACAGATGGGATGGAGCAGGAAGCACAGCAGTAGATAGTGCAGAGAGCAGAAAGCACAGTATCAAATTGGGCAGGGGAAGGGGATCAGAGGCACTTGGGGAGGGGAAGGGACTTAATTAGTCACATGCTTGAGGTCAAGCTCCTTTGTGAAAGTACCATTGTGTCTTTATTGAGAAGTGACAGGATATCATGAAGCTCTCTACCAATGACTTCCATCAATGGAAGTCTAGGCTGAGTAAATACTGAAGGATCAGAATATAAAATATGGTCAGAATGCTGCTAAGTGTGGGAATCTCTTAATGTTGAAGGAGAACATATCAGCAGAAGTGACAGGCATTTCACCTGAATGAATCCAATAATGATGATGGGATCTCAACAATTTAGAGCCTTTCAAATTTACTTCATATCATCCAATCCTGCATACACTTTATGCTGTCTTCTATGCAGAAGCAAGGCAGGATTGGAACCTAGGGGTTAAACATCTTTGAAACTCAATATGGCTATTTCTCATTAGTGTGTATTCATCAGGGAAGGAAGAGGAGTTAAAGACCATACAGTGATCAATAGAATGAGTGTTTGACAGGAAGGTTATGTTCTCTAGAAGCTACATAATTTACAGACCTTTAATCCTTAGTAAATATTTATTTCATTGATTTTTTTCCCCCTTTTCCCTCCACCCCACATGAATCTCTTTATGTATTCTCATCAGAAACCTTACTTAACAGCTACTTTTACTGGGAAAGTAAAGTCATGACTGAAATGCATAATGACTGCAGCATTGTTCCTAATTAAAGGCAATGTGGCATCTATTGTTGCATAATTAACATGCAGCATAAATGCACAGAATCTCTTATGGCCCCACATGATGTAAAAACTTTCTGAACTCATATTCTGCGGCTGTAAAGAAAACAAGCATGTGCCGCATAAGTATGCATAAGGTGAAAACTGAACATACCTTGTATTTAACTTCAGCTATTAGAGTAAGTGTTCACTTCAGATGAAATATAGGCTTGATCATCCACACCATTGCTTTAATTTGTAATGAAATGTAGTGCTGAGTTAGGTGTGTATGTATATTGAACACAGACTATCTAAAACATTAAGATTTTAAAGTCAAGCACTGAAAAGGTAGGAAAAAAATGAAATTTGGGTTGCCTTGATTTGACCTTCTTGGCCTTATGTTTTATTATTTAATCTTTAATTATATGATCATATATTATTTTTACCCCACTGAACCCTTTCCTCCTCCAATGCACTGGAAAGATAGTGCTAACTAAAGACATTGATTAGATGCTCATTAAGTGAGCACTGTCCATTCTAGCCATTGAACGAGGCTGTTAGAAGACTACATGGTAGAAACTATATCTGAATGTATGCACCCTAGGAAATACTAGAATTGAGTTGCTTGCACAGTTTTTTCAGGTTGTCCTCTGACTTCTGTGTGCTTGCTTGACTGTGCAGCCTTAATTCTTTAAAAGTATAATTTTCAGTTTGCTTTTTTTAAAACATAGGAGAAAAAAATCTGATATGACAATATATTCGCATCCATATTGGTTATTGGTGGGACAGGAACTTTTACATCCATCACAAATACCTCTGCCATTTGAGCTGAGTAATTAATAGCAATAGTAGGTTGTCAGCCTTTTTTTTTTGGATAAGTGAAGATGGGACAGGACATTTGTTGGTGAGGTCTGCAAATATTTGCTGACAGCTGAGTGATGGTCAGATTTAGTTTCATTCCAGGTTGTGTGCTTTAGTGGGCAGTCATCTCCCATTTTCTCCCATCCTAGAGTGTGACTTCTGCCACATCTCTTTGAACTTGATATTATCACAGCAGTCAGTTCCCTCTCTTGGGTCTTCATCACAGTCATATTATACACACTGATGCTTCCCCACACTTCAGTTTTCTCTTTCAGTCCTACTCTCCTTGCTCAGCCTTGTGGGCTGGCTGGTTGAGTACCACTCTCCTCTGTTATGTCTAAGTCTCCCTCTTTTTTCCTGTATCTGTTGCATGACATTAATCCTTCTGGTACCTCATGAGAAGGGGGACAACTTTTATTTTTTGCTGGAGTCGGGAGAGCTAAGACAATGGGCATGTGGAAAGTCTCATGTATTTCAGGTGACCGCCCTCTTCCTGAGGTAGGTGGGGCAGGCCCTCAGGCCCCTACGTACTCAGCACTTCTGTCTCATGAGATCCATTTCTCCTCTCCACCCCTTCCCCCAGCTACTCATCCAAACTCAGTGGTCCTGTCCACCAACTCAGTCTCACTTCAATGCTGTCACTGGCTCACAAGCCCAGGCTTTTTATTCCGATCCCCATCCGGCAAGACATCTTGTACACTCAACCCTTTGTCCTGTTGGCATTCAGATTTGCCTGGGTGACAGCCAAAGCAATCCAGGCGAAATGGTTTGTGTTTTTGATCTGGTTTGGAGAGAAGCAGCCATTACAAAGCAAGATCCTCTGGCCCCCCCAGCTTTGTCTTAGTCCATGCCCAGTCATTCTGTGGGGCCACTGAGACGGTCACTGGTGGAAGCTGTTAGGGGGCCAAGCAGGCTCTGTAATGATGGCATCCTTAGCAATCTTAATGGTTGAATTCTGGCAAATCTCTCCAGTGCATATGCAAACTACAGTTTTCAGAAGTTCTGCTGAGCTGATTGTGTGTATGTGTGTACATGGTGTATATGTGTTTTTCAAGCAGAGCTTATTAGCTTGCATGGAGCTCTGCACTAATGCAGCTGGACTGCTACCTCTTTGGGAGCCAGCATACATAGAGCCATCACAGCATCGCTCAGTGTGCCGCTTCCTTGCACTGTATTAACATATCAATGAGTTGGTTAAAGTGAGCAAAACAACATGTTTCCTGCCTTGTTCTCAGAAACAGCTAAACAATTTCACCTGTCGTTTCTCTCCTTTTTTCCCCCTGAAATAAATTCAGCCAGAGACAGACATCCAGCATGGAGAACTTCAACTCAACTGGTTAAAGCTGTATTAAGTCATAATCAACACAAACTCTGTCTTGAAATGGGAAGTGTTAGACAACCTTGAGAATAGATGGTGGTAGCAGCCCTGTATAATAGCTCAGCACTTTTTCTTTTTGTCTTCTAATAGCACTTAAGAGTCCACAATCCTATTCTAAGGCCCCATGACTCTGGGTACTGTACAAACATAACTAAATGTCAGTCCTTAGTCTTGTAGCAGTAAAACTAAGCTCATATGTAGATAAATATTATAATAGGTATCTATTTGATATCTCTATTTGGAAAAGTGCTAGTGCCTTCCATCTGAAGGCTATCACAGTCTATGTTACAGTTTAGTATATGAGCAGGAGAGTCTTTTAGATTCAATTATGCTCTTTTACATGGTAGAGACCTACAAACAGTGGAGGGATTGGCCAAGGGAAGTGGCAAATTAGTGTTAATTAGTGTTAAGCTGTTTGGGCTGAGTAGTATTCCTGAGTAGAAACACCAGGGCTAGGATACCGGATCTGCAGCCTGTAGACATTTAGGGTGCAGACAGAAGTGCAGCTCTCTGCTGTAACAGAAAGTTTTCAGAATGGGAGCAGGGAGAGGGAGCAGAGGGAGCTCATTCTAGGGGTTTCCCAGCTGTTGCTGGAGGGTGGGCTGGGTGAACTGGAGTCACTGCCTGTCTCCTGCAGGGGGGCTCCAGTACACCTGCCCCGCCCTCCAGTGCGGGGGCTGAAAACCCCCCAGACTGAACTCTCTCCGCTCCCTTTCCTCCCTCCTATTCTGTAAACAGCAACAGGCTGAGAGGCAGTGCAGGCAGAAGTTACAGAAGAAACTCTGTTTTGAAACACCTTCATCTGACCCCTGATGCAATGAGAGTTCAGATTTTCACCTGGTCGGCCATTTTCGAAGCTGTTTTCAGCCATGCACTTGTATTTGGTCATGGCTATAGACTGCTTTCTATGGTCAAATCGGGCAAAAATGATCACTTCTGTTTGCACCCTTAGGCTGCCTATAGATGTGCTTGTTCATGTTTTAATTAGAACGCTCCAGCATTGCCTCACCCTCATGTGTATTAATCCCCTGTGCATTTCAAAATGGCCATGGGAGCGCTTTATCTAAACCCCATCAAATGAGCTTTAGGTAAAGTGTCGGGTAGCCATTTTGAAATGTGTGGGGGCTTAATACAAGTGATGGGGAGCCATTTTAATTAAAGTAGTTGTCCAGGAACTGCTCTAATTAAAACACCCCTCACCCCGACCTCCAAGCACATGGATAGGCAGCTTTAATGGAGAAAGCCGGATGGAAGAGCTACAGATCTTTTAGAGCCTAGAACTTCTTTGAGTTAGATGTGGATTTCTGAGGAAGGCAAAACTCCCTGCTGTTTGTACCATATTCTGGGAGGCATACTTTTTTTTTAAGTAAATAAGATGATACCAAATAATATAGCTGACTTGTATCATCAATTTCTCATCCTAACAGAAACAATCCTGGGAGGCCCTGAAAGCTGTCTAACTATGAGGGCCAAAGGGCCAACTGTATGATCCGTGCATACAACTGTATACCAAAATATATATACGTGAACATAAAATACATGCAAAGTAATTTTAGAAGTCACTGGTGATTTGGGAGAGGGGAGGATGTCATTTTTTTTTGTTAAAAGTAGCTTCAATACTTCAAGGGGACTGAGTTAAAGGCAATGCTGCACATCTTCTAAGGTGTCTTATACGGGGCACATAAGATAAAATGAACCCCAAATCATTAGTTGCTCAGGCCATCTGTCTTTCTTTGATTAGGAGTTCAAAGCTGTATCTTAGACCTTAAAGCATTTTCCTGTGCCCTGTTGACTGCTGAATTTATGTAGAGATACTATTTATCAAACATTTCCCTGACAAAATAAGGGTTTTGATCAATACAATGAATGTCAGATCTGCAATGCTAAATTTGGGCAGATTGCTTTTGCACATATTTCTTTCTTCCATAACACAAATGTATTTTTTATGAGACTTTTTTCTGTTAACTTTTTTCTGTTATTTATTGTTTTGCTTTCCCTCCTGACTCAGATTTTTTTGAGCGCTGCCTATAAAGATTATTCCATTGTTGATTTATTTATGGCCACAGTAAAACCATCTTACTTATGGGAACTACACATCTGAGGAAGTCATTTACATTATAGAAATTAATGAGTTCTACTGCAGGGGTCATCTTTGTAAATTACTTAAACTAGCCAATGGCCAAGAGTAGGTAAGTCTATATTCCCGGTCTTCAGATAATATCCGTATTGTATCCCTGGATGGGAAAGATCCTCTGGGACAAGAAGGATACTCCTATGCCTATTAGTCTCCTAAATCCTAGGCTGGTAATGTGGGTATGAGTCCCTGTTCTGCTACAGGCTATGTGACACTGGACAAGTTATGTAGGACCACACCCAAAAAAGATCTTAAGTGCTTAAGGGTGAAGTTTCACGTTACAGTTAGACCATACTAAGGGCACTTAAAACACAAGTGTCTGCATGTTGAAGCTTGTTAATTTATGGAAAATGACCTCTAAGTCTCTCAAAGTTTTATCAACACAAGCAAAGGTTAATTCTGGGCTGTGCTACCCAGCTCTTGTTAAGGTAATTTCAATCTGCTCCATGAAGATAAAATTAGCATTTTACTCAGCATCTCAGGAGGCTGCTTGTTCCAGCCCCCCACACTCACCATCCCCGAGCAAGGATAGAGCCCAGGTGTCCTGGTTCCTAGCCATGCCCCTGCTCACAATCCTTCTAGTGGGAAGTTAGAGCTGTGCAGGCAAAAAACAGTATTAACACTTAATGTGTGTGTATGTGCAGCACATTCCAACTTTAACGCATCTTAATATTCCACAGATTTAGTATGGTCTAAGTGTAGCATATAAATTCATGCCTCAGGTGTAATATAGGAATGTGCACCTAAATTCTACCTAAGCAGGCCACAAAGATTCCACTTAACTATTTAGGCACCTAAGGCCATTCTAGCACCTGCATTTTCATTGGTAAAGTTTTTAGGTATCTGAAGTTCTGCTCGTGCATATCCAGAACTACTGCTGTCTTACTGAGCTGATGACTTGGTGCCCACTTCCTGCCCTAGCCCCGTTTTAGATTCCCAAGCTTTGCTAAAACTAAGCTCATTACCTCGCAATTACCCTGGGAGATGAGCTGTAGTCCCTTCAGACTGAGGAGGGTCTAGAACTTGGATCTTCCTTTCTGGAAGGTGGGTTAAAAAGGTCAGTAGAGATAAACAGGGCAGTTAACACATTGAAAGACATAGGATTAAACAGCTGGAGTTAAAAGCTAGTCCAGATAATGTGGAGACTAAAGCATAGTCTCTTTGCTGAGACTATGGTTAACACAATCCAATCTATGGCTGATTTATTGTTCTTCACTTTACTTGTTGTTTTTAAAAGTTTTTTTTTTCTTTAAGGACAGCTCTGAGGCCAGTGATGGAATGTCCAGGGATGTTTAAATGTTGCACCATGGGTTTTTGTGGTGTTCCTGGAATTGATGTTAAATCAATGGAGTGAAATTTAAGACATCAATCCCCTATTGTCATTCACCAACCAACTGGACACAGTTGATGTCCCCAAGTTGCAATCAATGAAGAAGATGTTTCATCTGGGGCTGGTCCATGCTTTTGTAGCCAGAAAAAAACTGTAGTAGATCACTTATATCTCATTTTAGCCAGCTCTTTGAGAATTGAAAATAATAGGTCATTTAATTTAATTCAATACCTTTACCTATTATCTTGCTCAGTTTGGGTTTTACATTGCCATCTTCTTCAGAAATACTTTGCAGTCAAGAGTGATTGTCTTCCATGGTTGTCTTATCTGTGTGTCCAAAGATGGCTGATGGCATATCTAGAACTGACAGACTCTGCTGCAGCTTGGATGTGTGTTTCTGTGTGTGCAGGGTGGCGCTGGGTTCTTGATTTGGTCTATGACATGCTGTTTCTGCCGCTCCCACTTTTCCATCTCCTGTTGTTATTTTGATGTTTCAAAGTACTGAAATCCCTGCAGCAGACTCTTCTTCCATTTGGGGCAGCCCTGGGCAATAGTATCACATGAGTTGACATTGATATTGCATTTTTTTAAAGTTGGCCTTGAGTATCTTACTGAATTTGGGTTTTACGTTGTAAGCTTTCTGGGGCAGAGATATATTCATAGACTGCATCCACCATGAGCATGCACATGTGTATAGCGGCATCTCAGAGGAGTTTGAAATGCCACAGAAGGCACACTGTACATGAAAAAATGTTCCTAATGCTGCATATTTGAAGTGTTGACCCTGAATCTGATACTGGAAAAAAGTGGTGTACAGCACACTCTCAGAGCATGTCTGGAAGATACTTGGGCAGCTGGCCAGAGCATCTTTATGGATGATGAATCCTGCTGCTGCTCCAGCACACTCACTGAGCATTTTGGAGAAAATAAAAGCAGGGTGTGAGCGGGTGGGGTGATTCTAGCTTCATCTCTCCGCTATACTCTCCTGCCATGACTTGGATTAGAAGGAAAATGAAGGACATCAGTGGTCTTATAAGTGCTAGTAATTAACAAGCTTCATCCAGATGTAACTTGCTCAGAGTGCTAGTTTATTTTCTAAGGTAAGGGATAATAGTAACTGTAGTCTCACCAATTACTTCACTGGCAAAGCCTCCCAGCAATGCCAAACAGTTCTCTTAAAAGGATGATTCCTGGAAACAAT
>NW_005842989.1:337091-339144 GCF_000455745.1 Alligator sinensis | reverse complement strand
GGCATTCTGAGCAGTAATTATCGTGTTAGTGAGGCACGTTTCTCATGTCTCACAATGCAAGTCTTATACTGGGACCATCCTGGCGGCTTCCCTGCTTCCCGTGTTGCCATTCTCAACAGTGGTGTCCCTTAGGGGTTCGAGATTCACATTGGTGTGGAGTCTTCTTGCTCACCTGTCATCTGCCACCCGTGGGCCACCCTCCTCCCACCAGGATACCTTGCAGTGTGGCTCTGTCTAGCCTCCATTCTCCCTGCGCTCACCGGAGCCGTTGCAACCTCAAGGTAGGTAGCCTGCCTGAATGAGTTCTCCGTCTCAAATCCCACAGTCTCGGCACCTCTTTCTGATTATTGGGTGGATTCCTCGGGTTCTTCACCATCTGAGTCTCACAATGGTCCTTGCTTCTCTTTTTGTGCCCAAAGGCAACAAGTAGATGCTCTGCTGTTGTATTTATTCAAGTTTTGGCAGGCTAATCACCCGATCGTGTAATGGGTGTGTAATTTCCTCCACCTGGCAGGGTGCATTGTCAGGTCAATCCTGCCCAACCTTGCCTTAGTAACAGGGCTCCTGCTTGAGCCCCTGTTACACAAAGTATGACTCATAGCAGCATACAGCAGGCCCTTGGGGCACTCATGGCCCATGGCAAGCAAACCCCTCAGCAGTGTGTGGCTCTAGCTGAGTCCTGAGAGCTGCACGTGTGTGGAGTTTTTTTGGGGGGAGATGTGGGAGTGTGTGTGAAGGAGGTGGGGGGAGGTTTGTGGGGGGGGATGGGGACCCCAACCACACAGCTTCCTCCCTCATGTTGCACAGCCCTCACCACTGGAGACAGCAGCAGCAGCAGCAGCAGGTGGCGTGCCCTTGGTGCACACATGGTCTATGGCAGGCAGAGCCTCCAGTGGCTGCACATGGTGGAATGAAGCTGGCTTGGTTCACTGGCACATGCCTTCAGGCTGTACCAGGCCAGCTCCATGCCTCCATGTGGGGCTTCCAGCACTTCAGCGGGAGCTGCATGTGGAGGCCTGGAGCCTGCCCAGCCCGGTGGTGCACAAACCTGGAGCTATGGGGAATCTTAAACCATTGGACTGGGCTGGCTCCATTATTGGCCAGCAGGGGCTTCTGGTCCCAGGAGCCAATTGTGGAGTGTGATGGGTCAGGGGGAAGGGGTGGAGGTGAAAATGGAGCTGGGTAATGGGCAGGGGGGATTGAGGTGGAAGTAGGTTCAATGTGTATATATGATGGTCTGGGGATGGCAGCAGGGGTGTGTGTGTGTGGGTGTGTGTAAGAGAGAGAGAAGTTTGGGAAGAAGTGCTATGGGCAGAATCAGCCACCAGAGCTGGGCTTGAAGCGCCCCTGTCCTCCTAGAGCAGTCTGTGCAGAGGGATGCGGGTCTGCAAAGAAGGAAATTTTCCAGCCCAGTCCCTGAGCCCCTGTCAAGGGCTTCTCAGGAAAGGCATGGGGATCACTGGGGCCCGGGCACAGGTGCAGGGAGCAGAAGAGCAAGGGTTGGCACTGCTCAGAGCTACAAACTGCGGGTGGTACAGCTGCACCTGGACCCATGTCCTGATGCAGGGAGGGATCTGATGACTTGATGGAGTAAGTGGGGGGCAGGTAGGGGATGCAGATCAGGAGTGAGGGGCACTGGCAGGGCTGTGGGGGTTGTGGGTTGGGAGTGAGGGGCAAGGGCATAGGCAGGGTCAGGACACCAGCATATCCATAACCAGCAGCTGGGGCTGCTCAGCACCACAAAGCAGCTTTGGGGACAGCCATAGCTGGACCCACATCCTGGTGAGTGAAGGGGGCAGGGGGAGCTCTGATTTTTCCATGATTAAAAAACCAAAAGCATACACCAAAATATATAGATATTTAGAATGTATTTTATTATAATGATTGAGGCTGTGGTAGGGTTACAAGCTACATTAAAATTGTAACTATATCAATAAAACATTGAGCTCAACTGATACCTATATATAGTGACGTTTCATTTTAGAAGCAGGAAAAATGCAGATTTGGGGGGGTTTAATCAGAGAATTTGGGATTTTTTATTGGACAATTTGGG
>NW_005842989.1:318058-337081 GCF_000455745.1 Alligator sinensis | reverse complement strand
GGGGACGTGTGCAGAAGAGCCTGCCCAGGGCCAGTACCAGGCACCCAGATGAAGGGCAGATGAGGTACCTGACCTCTTGGCCATTTGGGGCCAGGAGGACATGCTCCAACAGTTCAAAGCAGGTCACTGCAATGAGCACATCTTCTGGGCGATAGTTGCCCAGATGACAGACTGGGGGCACTGGAAGACATGACAGCAGTACCACATGAAGGACAATTCTGCAGCTATGGTCTGTTGGCAGCTGGCCCAGAGGTGCAGGTGGCTCTGCTGCTGTGCCCATACCACAGCCCAGGTGACCATCTGGTCCCTGTCCAAGTCTGGCAGACACATAGCCATGGGGCTGTAGGTCCAATGGGGTGGATGCTGTCACAGGTGGCAGCAAGTCACAGCCAGACAGCAGCCCCCACTGCCAGACTGCTGCAGTGGGTAGAGGGTACAGGGGCCAGTCTAGGTCAGGGCTGATGCAACAGTTCAGCTGGCACAGGGGGCTAGTGTCCCCAGATACCAACTGGCCAGTCCTCAGAAGCTCCTGTCTGTTTGTCCATCGGATTACCATGGGCAAGGCCAACCTGGCTAACTAGTAGCCCTTCTCTTACGGGGGCTAATGGATGAATGGAACAACTAAATTCTTGGGTCAACTAATGAAAAATAAGGATAGGAGTGTAGTGTGGGTCAAAGGGTCAAAACATGAAAATAATTGTGCCTGAGGGGGACACCAAGCAGAGCCCCCTGGGCTGCACCCACCGGTCCTCAAAGACATCCAAGGACCTTGGTCCCTGATGGTGGGGAAGGGGTCTTGGGAACCCCTCTGGGTGGGTCCTGGCCAAGGGAGACCCCCTGGCCCTGCTGGAGTCTGGCCTGCCCCCACAGCAGAGGTCTCAGGCTTCTCTACCCCTGGAAGAGATCGTTTGGACTCTGCCTCTGGAGTGGGAGCTGCAGGAGCATGCATTCCCTTGGGGGCTTGCATCCCCTTGGGATCTGCTCCCAATAGTTGGGGCTGCAGAAAGTTATGTGGGCGCATCTTCCCCCCCGCCCTCGAAGGTTCCTGCCCTGCCATTTCTTCACATAGGGGAAAGAAAAATCAATAAAGAAAAGCAAAATATACAGTGGGGCTGGTGAATCCTTTAGGGGCAGGCTGAGGCTGTGGGAGAAGGGGTGAGGGAGGAAGGAAGGGGCTTAAGCTCACTGAGCTACAGCCCCACAGCAAACCGGGTGGGCTGTGCTTGGGGAAGGTAGGGAAGGGGACACACACACACATACACAAGGGCTAGGGTGACTTGAACCAGCTTACTCAGCCACACTACAAACCCAAGGGCAGAGGGAGTGTACCACGACCTACCACACAAGGGCAAAACACACAGGGGCGCTGCTGAGGCAGATGCAAAAGATGGCTGGAGAAGTGGAGGGGCTTTGTTTGTGGAAGCTCAGTCCAGAAGCCCCTCAGGCCTCCAGCCAGGCACTCAGCAACAGGGCAGTAGGCAGGAACACAAACACAGAGAAGATACAATGAGGCAGCTGTGGGGTAGTGCAAAAGTAACAGTCAATTAAGGAAGTAATCCAGTGCAGGTGCAGTGTAGGGTGTTGCAAAGTGGTGCAGCAGGGAATCTCCCTCTCTCCTGAGAGAGGGCAGCAACAGCAGCAGCGATGGTAGTAGCCATCCAGTTCAGCCACTCAGGGTGTGCTTCAGGTGAAAGTGGAGGTGAAGGTAGGGGGGTGGCCTGCCAAGGCAGCTGGGACAGGCAAGGCACTTTTATGCTCTGGTAGTGGTGGTGGGGGAGGGGTTCACAGGCAGTGTAGGCTCCCTCTCCAAGCTGTCCCCCGAGCGCAGCTTGGCAGTGGGCTGGGCAGCAGGGCGGAATGGGAGTGCAGAAGCTGGGGTGCATTGCTGGGGTGTGGTGTAGTGTAGTGCTCCCCCTCCCCCCCTCCAAGGCAGCAGCAGCAGCAGCAGCAGCAGCAGGAGCCCAAGGCAGGAAGGGGTGCAGCCAACCTACCCCCAAAAGCTCTGAGAGCAAGCCAGCAGCTAGCAGTATCCAGAGGCAGGAAGGGGTCTGGCCATCTTCTCCCCAGAGGCTACCATGATATAGTAGTTTCCTCAGATTCTGTGTGCCAGATTCTCGTTGCCAACTATATAGGCAGCCTTTTGAAACTCTTCGGAAAACAGAAATTATCATACTGAATTTGACCTTTTGGTCTGTTACAGTATCCTGCCTCTGAGAACAGATGTTTTAGAGTAAGAAACCCTGTGGTGTGTGTATGTAAGAAATTCTGCTCCTTATGCCATCCTAAATGAGATTGGGGTAAATGTGTGGTTTTATATCCTTCTAATCACCTTTTTGTTACTGTAACCAATTATAATGCTGGATCATTTTGTTATCCATATAATAACCAATCAATGTTTTAATCTTGGCTTCCACATCTGGTGACAGTGGTCATGTCTGCACAAGACACTGATTGTACAGTTTTTACTGCGCAGTCATTTAGAAGTCGCATAACCAAGTACTAAGTGACTGTGCAGTAGCTAGCATTACTGCACAGTAGCATCTTGGCATGGTTGCTTAGTGATGCTTATTGCACAGTAGCTCATTACTACTATGCAGTAGGCTTGTGTGAAGCAGCAAGTATTTGCTTTGGATTCAGATTCGACTGATTCGGAGGGACAGTGATTCTATCTGGAGATTCGAATCACTGTCCCGATTCAGTTCGGCCAAATCGGATCTGAAGATTTGGTGCCACTTTGCAGATTCGGCCATAGACTAAACAGGCAGCTGGATACAGCTGCCTCCAGATGGTAAGTCTATTGTGGTGGGCAGAGCGGGGAGGGAAGGAGTGTGTGTGGAGGGCAGATCAACAGCCAGACAGCGAGCGGGGGAGGTATTGGGATTGGGGTGGGACAAGCTGCCCAGCTGGGGCAGTGGGGCGTGGGAGGAGGGAAGGAGGGGAGGGGGTGGGTGCGGGATGTGGGCACAGCAGTGCTGGGAATGGGGGCTATGCCCTGCTGCTGTTTGCCCAGTCGTGGCAATGGGCACGATGTAGGTGCAGGTCACTTCAGGTGGAAGGGAGCAAGAGGCAGTAGGGCATAGCCCCCGCTCCCAGCACTGCTGCACCTACATCCTGCATCCCTCCCGCCACAGCTAGGCAAGTGTCAGCAGGTCATAGCCCGCCACTCCCAGCACTGCCATGCTTGTATCCTGCACCCCCCCTGCCCCGGCTGGGCAAGCAGCAGCAGCACCTGCCTCCCATGACCTCCCGCCCCAGCTGGGCAAGCAGTGGGCTATGCTTTACTGCCACTTGCCCAGCTGGGGCAGGGGGCACAATGCGGGCATGGCTTGCTCCCGGCAGAAGGGAGCAAGCGGAAGCAGGGCAGAGCTCCCGCTCCCAGTGTTGCTGCGCCTGCATCCCACGCTCCCCCCACCTGTCTCCCAGAGTCCTGTGCCCCCCAGCCCTGGCTGGGCAGCTTGTCCCAGCCCCAATCCCTCCCTTGCAGTGGGGGTGTTGATTTGTCCCCCCCCCCCCCCCCCACCCCCTCTTCTCTCCCCCCCCCCCCCCCTCCCCCCCCAATGTCCTTTCCTTCCTGCCTCTGCCCACCAGAACAGACTTACCAGCCGGCAGCAGCTGTGTCCAGCATGATGAGGACTGCTGCCTGTTTAGTCTATGACCAAATCTCTGAAGCAGCACCAAAACTTTTCCCAATTGATTCAGAGGCTTCTGATTTGATTTGGACCTTTTAATTGGTCTCCTGATTCAGTTTGGATTCAGAGATATGGCCGCTGAATCAGGCCAAATTTCCTCCGAATTGAATCGGCTACCAAAGCTTCGCATAGCACTGCCGTGCAGTAATGTTGGATCATAGTTAGAGCCTGGTAATGTTACTATACAGTAGTAACGAGCTATTGCACTGTAAGTGTCTTGTGTAGATGCAGCCAGTGAGTCCCATCATTTCATTGTGTTGTGTGGAATGTATTTCCTTTTATCAGTACTATTGCCATTTTTTCATTTCATTGCTCCTCTTTTTCCTGTGTTATAGCTCTTACAAGCTAGGGTTATAGGTATATTACATCAGGCCTGAGCAAGAGAAGAAAAAGATTTCAAAGGCGATCCATTTGCCTTTCCGTTCATAGACATCTCTGCCAGAGGGTGCAATTTATTTCCAAATTTGTTGAACAAAGTAATTCCAAAATATGAATATTCCATGACTTTTCAGCCGGTATGAAAGTTATGATATTTGAAACCAGCAAAGCACTATTAAGGCATGAAGTGATAGAGAGCTATGGTGTGGTCATTTAAAAAATGCTGCAAGATCATTTAATTTAGTTCTAGCATAGCCTAATCACATTGCTATTGTATATTGTATTCATTTAATCATTTTGTTCATTTTTCTTGATCATATCGCTGTAGTGTAGCTGATTTGGCACATATTGGCAAGGGTTATTAATTTACTAAATGTATTATAGTGGAATAGCTTAGAAAATCAATGGAGATATTGTATTAGCATATTACTACATACTGACTCATGTCATGGCTTAGAATAATGCTCCATATCTTTGTGTGCATTAGATTGTTTTGAAGCTAACAATTACCATAATGACAAGACTCCCAAAGGAAGGAGGGAATGCTAATTGATGTGACAAATGAAACAACTACCAGCAGACCACTTTCTGAATATGCACCCCATCCAGTCACCCTTTACACCAGCCTTGTTTCAAAGAGCCCTGAAAGATGGAAGGAAGGATTAAGTATTGCTGATCCCAAGGGTAACACCATATTCAGTGTTTCCAGTTACATAACCTTCCCTGAAAAATGCTAGAGTGGCCTTCACAGCCAGGTAAAATCGATGGGACCTGAGGGCCCATCCATGGGAGCTGAGGGCACTATAGCGCTTTACAGTATCCGACCCTTTTAAAGAGAGCTCTTACCTCATTTCCATGAGGAACAGAGATCCAAACATGCTTAGGTCACTGAATTCAGGAGGGATTGACTTAGATGAGGAATGAGTTGGGTCAACAATGAAAATCTCAAAACATTTTATGAGTCTAACCCGGCTCCTAATGGAACCAATGGGTCCATATGTGAGCTGATCAGACTCTGTATCACTGAGAGTTGGGAGATGTTAATATTTCAATATTGTTTAACAAGTTAAACTCTATATACAGAGCCTTTCATCTAAGGAATGTCTTAAGGAGCATTCTTCTGCTCACAAGAAGGCATTACACTCATTTTAGAGATACTTGAAATAATTTAAGTTCAACCAAAATGTCCAAGATCATAAAGTGAATCACAGGCATGGTGGCAGACTCAGGAGCTGAATCCAGAATCTTCTCTGCTAAACACTGAAACAAACTCCTTAGAGGACCACTCTCCTTTGCCCAATGAAAAAAACATGAGCAGTTCGTGCTCGGAGTTTCACATAATGCCAGATTTTCTGTTCCATGTCATTTAAAATGAATTCAAGTGTATTTTTGTCATGCCAAATACCACTGACTTCTAGCATTTTACAATGCAAGGATATAATCAAATTGTACTGTACTTGGCATGAGTAATATATTCCAGAATATTGCTCATTACAGTAACTACTGCTTAGAGAAATGGCATATCAAAATGCATCCTGGCCTGTAATTTAGGTATTGTAATATATGCTTTGAACAATTCAAATAAAATCTGTATTAGCATAAGAATTATAAGTGAATTCCTACGACTCAGTCCTTTGAAAGAGATGTTCTATCTTAATTGGTAGCATCACAAGTATACCTGCTCTCTCTTGCGCGTGACTGATTTTCATAAGATTCGGATAGGACTTAGACATATCCCTTGAAGGCATTTCAGTGGCTCTATTAAAAAAAAAACATGAATTTTTTTCTGTGAATTGATAATAAAAAAAAGTCATCAACTTGCATATATTTGTGTAGAATTTTCTCAGGATTTTAAAATATTTTTAAAATACTGCTGAACTTAAGCCCAGCTTTCTATCCCAGTTTGCAGAGAGACAAGAGACGCACAGGATGATATTGTTAATGTTTTCAAATCCAGCTGCCTCCCATTTGATGCCTACATCCACATTTAGGAATGTAAAGTGGCCTGATTTGAGATGTGAGATAAAAAGTGGCTGCTAATTTTTAAGTGGCTCAGTTTGATAATGAGACACTGGGCACAATTCAAGAGGTTTGTGGGTTCTCAACACTGTTGGAAATGAGACCTTAAGTGTGGTTCAAGTTGGGCAATCAAAATAACTGACCATTTGGAAATTTTGGCTGGAGGATTTATTTAATTGCCACATATGGATTTAGGGCAAAATTCTACTTTGAAGCTAAAAGCAATCCGGACTCATAGTAGAGATGATATCTTTTATTAGACCAACAAGATTTTTGCAAAAAAAAATCTTTAGTTGCAAGCTTTCAGGCACAAACACCTCTGATCAGGCATTGGAGAAAAGATTACAAAAGTTCTCCTGGGTAGAAATGAAAGTTCATATTTCATAGGATTTCACTTTCTTCCCAGAGGAGTTTTCTATCTATTGACTCTTCTGTGATATCCTATGAAATATGAACTTTCATTTCTACCCAGGAGAACTTTTGTAATCTTTTCTCCAATGCCTGATCAGAGGTGTTTGTGCCTGAAAGCTTGCAATTAAAGATTTTTTTGGCAAAAATCTTACTAGTCTAATAAAATATATCATCTCTACTATGAGTCCTGATCGCTTTTTCCTCTAGACCAATATGGCTACAACCTGGATACTTGACACTTCAATGCTAAGACACATAAATGATGTGCATTTTTAACATCAGAATCGAACAGAAGCATTCTGCCTTGCTTTGTGAGATGTTTAAATTCCTTCTGTGCCTATGGTTTTTGCCCTATGCCACTAAGTTTGCATACTCAGACTTGATTCAACACTGAACCAGAGGTGCTTAACTCCAGTTTTGCTCCATTATGGTTTAACTAGACCATGGGCATGCAGAAATTGTGTGGAAATCCTTGAAATTGCAGATGGCCATAGATCACAATAGGAGACCGGTGGATACTAATCTGAAGAGGGGGAAGAAGAGGAGCATCCTCTTTCTAGTGTTTGGAGAGAAGCAGTTGTCCACCACATCATCTATCTGTTCAGCACTGCTAAAACATAGTCAGGGAGAAAGGGAATTGGATTTCTCACAATTCCCTTTCTCCCTGACTGTGTTTTAGCAGTGGAGGAAGAATCCAGCAGAGACTAAAATTCCCAATTGAAATGAATGGAAAGCCACACAATTCCTGGGTAACTGAGGATCCTTCTTGGGAGACTTCTAAGTGCTTCCTAATGAAATGTTTTGGAAGCAGAATGTACTTCTTGGGGCACAAGACCAGTGGCTAGGAGTATAGGGTTATGAATAGACATCACATTTGTTTCCAGACCAGCTGTGCCTATCTGTCCTGGAACAGAAAAGTCATAGGATTGGTATGGTACCCACTTTGCCCTTCCGGTCAGGATTTAGCGAGCGGCTGAACATGCAGCCTGTTTTCTGCCATTGATCCAATGATGCAAATCCAAGATCTCTGTTCAAATGCACTTAGCAGTGCCCTGGGATAAGCTGTTTCATAGATTTCATAGATTTTTAGGGTCGGAAGGGACCTTGATAGATCATCAAGTCCGACCTCCTACTGGATTTTATCCCACAAATCTTTTTGGGGTCTGCCCTGGGGCAATGGAAACAGACGTCTGACTGATTATAATTTGTCCCAGAAGAAAATGGAATCTCCTTACAGAAATGTGGCATTTGTTTATAGCCTAGGAGAAAGAGATGTCAGTACAGGCAGACCTATGTTGAATGCCGCCCTGATGCTGGAGGTAGACAAAGTACAATTTAGCTCTTGGGGCACTTGCTTATATGTCCTTAAATTGGCATAAGTGAGGTGTCCATTGTCATGCAGGAAATGGAATGGAGATTTTGCTCTTTAGTTTGAACTCTGCGTGTATCTAGGGCTTTTCACTGAAGAGATCTCTAAGGATTTTTGCAATGAACCTTGCTTCATTTTAGAGAATATAAATTTAGATGGGATTCCTATGGATTAAAATTGCTCAAAAAGGCATTCTTTTTATTCGCCAAATGGGTTCCATTTTATTGAAAAATGGGAAATATTTATTTTGGAAATCTTTTTTGATCTGCTTACATTCCTAGATTCCAAAAAGGACTGTTTTAAACAACTAGTCTGATATTCTATATAACAGAGACCAAGGTATCCCTTCCCATTTTCTGCATAAAGTTTGTAGTCTCTACTTGAGCAACAGTATATCTTTGAGAAAAAAAACATCCAGGATTTCTTTAAAGACTTTAAGAGATGTAGGTTCCTGAGTGAAAATGCTTTAGATGTTAATCACCCTAAATAGTAAAATGTTTGTGCCTTGCTTGAACTTTATCTAGCTTTGACTTTCATTCGTTGGTTTCCATTCTCTCTTTTTTTTTGCTAAAAAACAATTTACACTTGCAACTATTTTTTCCATGCAGATACTTGCAAACCTTGACAACTTTCTGCTTCTTTTGGATAGAACTTCTTTAATTTCTCCTATGAGACATAACTTCTGAATTGTTCTTGCAGCTCTTACCTGAATCCCTTCTGGTTGGCAACAGCCTTTATATTTAGGTCCTCTAAGCCTTTCTCTAACCACCTTTATCAGTCTGTCTTTTGAGAGAAAAGACTTTTCTGAGGGTTTTCTCTTTTCTTTTACCCATTCCCATGCAAGTTTCTCCAAAGATCTTATTGTTTATGGTAGTCTCTTAGAAGATTGTTTACTTCTACTAATAACTAAATCCACCTTGAGTTCCTAACTTAAATAGAAACTCTTGGGTGACTATCCTGCATCCATTTGACTCTAAAAATTGGAGATTGTAGATTAAATTGCTGTACTAACTGTATGTATTGTCTACTTCAATTTAAACATGTCAGCTTGATATGTTTTCAAAGGGTACTAGATGTATAGTTTGTTTGTTTTTTTAAAGGAAGGTACTCTAATATTATGGTTGTGGGCACAGTATAAATACCTATACCGGGGTGGCCAACCTGCGGCTCTGTAGCCACATGCGGCTCTTCAGAAGTTAATATGCATCTCCTTGAATCTTTACATAAGCACTGCATGCTTGTGCAAAGATTCAAGGAGATGCATATGCTTGTGACCAATATTTTATTTGACTAAGTCCAGAAAAACATCCTTGATGTGAAGACATTAAAAAATAGATGCTCCACCACTACTTTTCTTGGTAGTTTGTCCCCATAGTTAATCAGTCACTTTCCTAACCTGGAAATAAAGTATTAGTATTTCAATTTGCCTGGCATCAGCTTCAAGCCACTCATTGCTTTTAGGCCTTTTATGCCTTTTTATGCTTGATTAAAGAACTTTTTAGTATCTTGTATTTTTTCCTCCTTTGACAGTACTTGTGCACTGTTGACAAGTCACCTCTTGATTTTTTTTCATAAGATGAATATAGGCCAATAATGCTGTTATAACATTTCATTGCAACATGGAAAATCTGAAGTAAATGCATTCATCTAAATAAGCAGACAAAATTTGAGAGCTGCATAAGACACTCTGATAAAATTAATGTAAGTTATATTAATATAACAGCTGACAGATATGCCAAACTATATCTGGAATACGCTTGATGGGCCTGATTTTAGCATCACTAAAATTAATAAGAGTTTCAGGCTAGTTACAAGAAAGAACTTAAATTCCTGGTGCCTGCATGAAATACAGAACCCTGTAGTAGGTACCTAATCTTTAAATATAGTGCATGGAAAGAGTTAGGAACCTCAAAATGGGATCCGAAAATAGCCAGCATGCATAGCAAGAAGTTGTCTAGAGACTCTAGACCTAGCCAATGGGGAGACACTGAAGACCAGTGCATGTCTGTGGCAGTGCACCTTCAGGTGCTTGCCACTTGAAGAGGTGAAGCAGACAGCCAGCAGGTGCTTGATTAGGGTAGCCATTTTAAGACCCAACTTATATAGGGGGAGGCAGCAGTTTGCTGCCAGGGGCCATGAGAGAACATCAGCTGGTTGAGCTACAGCTCAGGAACATCCTGGAGGTAAGGGCAGGAGCTATGAGGATGGCATGGAGGCTTCTGGTTCTGGTCATGACTTAAAACTGCACCCTGCCAGGGTAGGGAGGCCTGGTGGGACTGCCTGTGGCAGCCTCAACTAAACGCCAGGACCACTAACCTCCCTGGTGAAGGCAAGTAGGGGGCACTTAACCCCGGCCCCCACCATCTGGTGGGTAATTGTGAGAACTGTGGGAGCAGTGGGGCCAGGTATGCTCATTTTTATGTGCCTGAGCTCAGCAGGGATGTGAGATCCTGGAGGCCCCAGAGGGAGTAGTTGGTGAACATGGTGTGAGGCCCCACACAGAGTAGGGCTGAACTGGGAGTAGGCCTGAGGGACAGTGCCAGGGGCCCCTGAGTAGGGCCGAACTGGAAGTAAGCCTGAAGGCCAGTTCAAGGGCAAGCCCTCTGAGTAAGCTAGTTGTAGGTATGATGAGGAGACCCCAGGGTGAGGTGTGGTGTAGAGGTGTCCAGTGAGGAGCTTGGGACAAATGCAGCCCAGCGTTGGTCTAAGGCTACACAAGTAGAGTAGGGGAACTTGTGGGAACCAAAGTTACTGCATGGAGGTACCAGGGAGACAGTAGCTAAGCCCAAAAACCCACAAGGGGTTGCTCAAGAGGAGATAGGGCAGTGTAGTGTGGTCCAAGATGGGTAGTATGCAAGAGGCCCATGTGAGAGGGGGCGCAGAGTGAGTGTGAGAGTGAGTGGAGCCCAATTATGGACTGAGTTTGCCCTGGCCTCAGGCCAGGGGAAGTAATCATAATCTGGATGCCATCTGTGAGGCATGGCCCACAGTGTACTGGAGGTTCAGAACTGCAGATAGTGTCCCCTGGCATCGTGGCGAGGAATGGGAAACCTCCAACTTAGTAAATCAAGTTAACAACCAAGTCATGGCAGATGAGATGGGGCAGACTGCCTTAGGCAGGTGGGCTGGCTGCTTTGGGATCTGGCCACTAAGGTATCCCCTGTCACAATGTCTGAAAGCCTTCTTCTCACTGAGGCTTAGGTAGGTCATTCAGGGTAGTGGAGAGGTACTCTGATCCAATGAGGATGACCAGAATTCTCTTCTGAAGTTAGGCCTTTATACTTTCTTTCAAAGAACTGCGTGATCAAATTTACTCATGATCGGTTACTGCACAGTAACGCACATGTCGATATGATCCAGGAGCAAATTTGCATCCAGGTCAGCCTTGCCATTAGGAAGCCAGACTGAGGCTACCCCCAGGGCTCCAGGCCAGGAGCCTCTCCTGCCCTAGGGTAGGCTGCCTCTAGCTAGGCCTGCCAGCACCCAGGGCCAGCTGCAGGCAGCCTCTGGCTGCCAGGGCCATCTCCACTGCCTGCAGCCCACCTGCAGCTGGCTGCCCAGAGTTTGCATGTGCTGTGGGGCATTGCTTCTATCACGTGGCTGCCAGTCCTTCGCTGGGACCCTGCACTGGGTGCTGCAGGTAGCTGCCCAGGTGCAGCAGCACAGGGAAAGTTGTGCAGATGACCAGAGAGCTGGTGTGGGACCCATGATGGCCTCATCATTGCCAACGCCCATGCCCACACCAAAATCTGCCAGCTGGGGCCCCAACTGGTCACAGGAGGAGACTGGTGACCTCATAGCACTGTGGGGGAAGGTGGAGGGGGTACTGCTTGTTCAAGTGGGGCAGGTGTTCCAATGCCCACATCTATGAGTGGCTGTCAAGCTGGATGCAGGAGTGTGGGCACAACTGGTTGGTGTGACAGTGCTACATAAAGGTCAAGCCTTCTGGGCACAATGGATTGCCAACACTCACCACAATCATCGGTCGGGGAGTGTCCATAAGTCCATGCCCTTTATGCAGCAGCTGACGGACATCCTCACATTCCAGGGCCCAGGCCACAGCCATGCTGTCTATAGCAGCATGGATAGCCTGCCTGAGCTCCTGCCCCAGCCTGGCATCTCTGGTGATATGTCACTGGGGGAAGGCCCCTCAGGCATCCAGCAGCCCATCCAGCCAAGCTCCCTCACTGCACCTTCTGACAGCAGCTCAGGGAGCCCAAACCAGTGCCTGTGGGGCCAGCTTTGCAGCCCCACCCCCGACCATGAGTCAGGTTCAGGTTCCCATGCCAGGTGCACAGGGGCACCCTGTGGGACATCGCAGCTATTAGCAGCAGCAGTGTATAGTGAGTTGGGCACCCCTCAGTCCATGCAAACAGCTCCTGGTGCCCCATCTGGAGCATGCAAAACAGGGGCACACTTGGGGTGCAGCAGCAGTGGCAGGGGGCTGGCCCCGGGGCACATCCCCAGAGAAGACCCCTACAGGGAGGGTGGGGGCATGGGCAGCTCCTCCTCCCAGTCATCCAGGAGCCCTATGTTCCTTGAGCCCAGCCACTATGGGCTGGGTGGCAGTGCAGATGTAGTTGGCCTATAAGAGAAGTAGGGGTGGGCCTTGGGGTCCAGAGCTGCAGCAGCAGGTGCTGCCAGGAACCTGGCCTATCCCACCCTAGGAACAAACCAGGGGAGGCAGGCTGCATGCAGCTAGCACCCAGCAGCCCACCAGCCCTGAGGGAGTGAGTGGGGACGGAGGGCTCAGCTCCTGGGTCTGGGTCTGGGCCTGGGCCTGGGCCTGCCTGCCTGACTTAACATGGTTTCTGGGCACCCGTGTATGCCCATTCCCTGATCTGAGGCTGGGAACCACACAGCCCCTGGTACACAGCTTCTTATCTCTTAAATTTTGCAAACTCTCACAAACAACTTCTTTCTCATGGCTCTACAGGGCCTGTGGCTGCATGTGGGTAGGAGCTGTGATTGGCAGCTAGGATGTGGCATCAGGGCTGCTGACACTCACAGCTGGGGCCCTGCAGATGCACCAGCTCTACTAGAGGAGGACCCTGGACAAGATCCTCCTTCTGGATCATGGCATTGGTGGACCAGCTGGCAGATATTTGGGCTTGGCACACGGAGGACGTGGTCTGCCTGGACAGGTGATGGGTGGAGGACATCGCCCATGAGGATGCAGAGGACCAGCAAAAGAAGGTGTGGCACTGAGCTGACATGGAGTTCCTGGCACAGCTTCTGGTCCTGGAGCATGAGCGGGTAGAGGTACTGTGGGAGCAGAAACACCATCCTGGCCCAGGCAGTGCAGGCCATGGATAATGACCACCAGGTGCTGGACACCATTCTGGCCCTGGCACTCACCTTCTTGCTGCCCATTGCCCAGCCCCCAACCCTAGCCCTGCCTGCCTCCTGGCAGCCACCCGCTGCCTAGCAGCATATTCCCACTGGGGTCTGGGAGGAGGTCCTGCACCACCTCCAGCAGCCAGGAGACCCTTCCCTAGACCCTGTCCTGGGTCCAGCATCACCTGTCCCCTCTGCCTAGGCCCAGCCCCACCATTCACCCTGGCTTCATGTGGATACAGAGCCAAAGCTGCCTGCAGTGGGGTCAGGTCTACATGCCAGCCCTACTGGGCCTGGACACTGCCTGCTGAGGGGGGAGCTGCCCATGCCAGGGGAGCACCAGGCACCATTGCCCCTGGGTGAGCCCTCTACCCACTGCACTCATCATGGCATGCCCACCCACAGGGGAACGGCCAGAAGTCAGGGTGCTGTTCACCTGTCCCTGGACTCTGCCCCCTAGGTGCTCCCATCCCACAGCCCCCAACCCTGGGAAAGCACACAAAAGACATTGTACAAAGTTTCCATGGGGAGGAAGGTGTTTTATTGTTGATGGGCGATGGAGGGGCTTTGCTTATTGGGAGAGGAGGGCTGTATTGGGGAGGAGGTGGGAGGGGTGCTCTGGTTGATGTGAGGGGAATACAAAATTGTTCTTCTGAGATATTTCTGCAGGGAGCATGGTGCTGGGGGTGGGCATGGGGGTGGGAGGTCCATGGGCAGCAGTGCAGGTGGGCTAGAGTGGGGAGTGCTGGAGGAGGTAGTTGGCCAGTGCCGCCCACACCTGGTGCCCTGGCCACTGCTGGCAGGTGTGTAGCTCTCCTGGTGCCTCAGCAGAGGGGGGCTGCCACTGCCAGGTGTCCTCCGTGCACTGTACCTCCTCCATCCAGGCCTTGTGGAAGATCTCCCCCCGGGTCTCATAGATATTATGCAACGTGTAGGCTGCAACGATGACCCAAAAAAGGTCATCCTTAGCAAACTCAAGGTGGGCAGTGAGGTTGCACCAGTCTCTCTTCAGAGGTCTGAAGGCACACTCCACCAGGGCATGGGTCCAGCCCAGGCAGCAGTTAAAGTGGGCCAGGTGGGCATCCATCTTGCTGGTGTAGGGCCGTATGAGTTGGGAAGAAGCGGGTAGATAAGGTCCCCAGTGAGAAGGGTTGGGACCAGCACAGCACACAGTTGCAGGCCTGGCACTCCCAGTGCAAAGCACCCACTCTCCACTAGGCCAGAATTCCTGAAGATGCAGGCCTCATGGGTGATTCCAGGCCAGCTGGCACCCATGTGCATGAAGGACCTGCGATTGTCCACGATGGCCTGGAGTACCATGGAATGAAAGTGCCTCTATAATAGGGCTATAATAGGGGCAGTCTCCATGGGGCAGGTGGGTGACAGGGATGTGGGTCCCATCCAGGGCCCTGATGCACTGGGAGAATCCCACGGCCTAGAACCCTGCCACCACTGCCAGTGTCCCCTAGCACATCCTGGAGGACACTGCACATCTCCAGGATGGCCTCCTCAGCAGTGGCCTTGCCCGTGCCAAACAGGTAGCTGATGTATTGCAGGCTTGCAGGTGCGGCCAGCTTCATCAGGGTGAGGGCCAGGCGAGTGTTCCCGGGAAGGGCAACAGCATGCTGGTGTGCTGCCTGGAGCTGCTTATGGAGATCCTGGAAGGTGGCCTGGGTCATTCTAAAGGTCTTCAGCCACTGCTCATCATCCCAGGTTTACTGGACAATGTGCTGCCACCAGTCCTGGCTAGCCCAGTTGGCCCATAGGCAGTGGTGCTGGAGGCCCAGGAGGGTGACGGCAGCCCTGGTGGTGGCATCCTGGAGACCATCATCAGCATCCCTTCCTAGGGTCTGGCGTATCAGATAGGGTCAAAGTGTCAGGCGCACAGCAGTAGCCCTGGGACGGCATATGGTAGGTGGGCAGGTGGTCATTGCACACGGAGAGCTGGGAGGGCCAAGGCAACTGTAGGCCAGGTGGCAATCAGTGCAGTGGGCCAGCAGGGCCAGTGTAGTGGCCAGCAGGAGTCCAGGGCTCTTGTCATCACTGCCGGGGACATAGGCTGAACTAGCCACAACATGGGGAGGCAGAATGGGCAAGGAGAGAGCTGCTGCATGCTACTCCTGCACTGGGCGCACTATTCCTGGGCAGGGAAGTGCCTGGCCAGAGAGCAGTGATCAGGGCTGGCTTTTGAAGAGGGCTGCCAGCTGTGGCAGCTGCAGCTGCAGCCAGAGCCTGGCGCTCCCCTTGCTGGCAGCAGGGGCCCATTGCAAGGCCCTGGGAAGCAGGAGCAGATTGGCAGCAAATCTGCTCCAGCTTCCTTGCATGTGTAGATGCCTGCCTGGCACCATTTACTTGTGAGAGGTTTACTTGCAAGTAAACTGGTGCCATAGCAAATGCATGTTTAGATGCACCCTTTGCACGTAAAAGCTTGCATAATAGTTCCCCTAACTGTACGGATGGTCCAATAAAAAATAGCACCAAAAAAAAGTTCTTGCTTCCAGTTTATATAGTAGTTGGTAGAGGACTCTAAATCACAGTTCTGGCCTTGGGTGCCCACATTTCATCCAAGTCCTTTATTGAATCTAGTTCCTTGTCTTCAACTTCAGAAAAGGTGGGTCCCCTCTGAGACTGTTTACTTCCATTTCTTACTACTAATGTGCATATAGCAGTACATTTATTGCATGTTTGAATATGGCTTAACCTGTTTCTATTTATTCTATCATATCTATTTCTAGATAAAGAAGAAAAATATGTTTTTGTGACAAATCTACACCATCAGCTTTTATCGTGCCAGGAAGCAGTGCCCTCAAAAACCCTGCTGCTCTCAACTCGCTTTCAACTGAGACAGAAGTAGCAATGTGGTATTCGTGTGACACTGAAGGCAGGTGACTGACAATGCTAATTAGCCTACTCAGTTCCCTGCATATGTAGCTACATTTCTTCCAGTTCAGGGGATAGGATACATAGAGCACTCTGCCTGGCATGGTATGTTTGCAGTGTAGGTATATCATTTTACATGGGAAAATCTTAGAATTGTCAAGAATTTCATAAGGTCCAGGTCACCACAGTTCACTGGGGTAAATTTGCCTTCTTTAGGTTTAATTAGGGGGAAATGAAGCCAAAATGGGTAGTGAAAAGGACATTCAGAAGAGGAAATGAACCAAACAATGAGAGAAAGTCAAAATGTGGAATTAATTCACTTATTTTCTTTGCCAGAGCTTTGATTTCAGAAAATATTTAGGCTTTGGACCGCAATATATTTTAGTCAATAAAGCAATACATCAGCATGTGAAAAACAAGATTTAAAAAAAAAAAAAGTTTTTGTAGTGGGTTTCTTAGTCAAGGTATTTAATTTGTCAGCAAACCTAATTAATGGACAAAGCAGATGTTGGAAATCATGGTGGTGCATTAATTCAACGTGTGTATATCTTTGATGTATAATGCATATCCTTGAGACAGAAGTAGGCACAATTCACTGAGGCATTTCACATTAAAATACCAGAGCACTGAGTTTTTAAGCTCAAAGACGCGCATCAGATCTTCTTGTAATAAACATAACTCCACATAAGTCAAAGGGAACTGTAGACATGACTTTAGTGCAGCTAAAACAGGGGCGGGAAAAATATGGCCTGCAGGCTGGATCTGGCCTGCCAGGCAATTTCATCTGTCCCACGGGTGCCCCCCCAGCCCTTCCACCCACGAGGGTGGGAGTAAGGTTCCCACATATACCCCGCCACAACATGCCCTATTGCACCTCACTTCCAGCCTTGTGTATGGAAGGGCTCAGCACAGCCAGCATGTACCTTCTGGGTGGGGATGCTGCTGCTGCCACTGCTGCAGCTGCTGGGGGACCTGCTTAGCTTCTCCAGTATCCGGCTCACTTGGGGCACCAGGCAGGGAAGTGGTTGGGGTGGAGGCAGGCTGTGGGGGGGAGCTGCAAGTGGGCAGGATCATGGAGCATGGGGCTCGGGCTGGTGACAGCACAGAGCCTGCACTGAGGGGTGCAGTGGGAGCATGGAGCTCAGTTGGGTAGGGTGTGGGTGTGTGGGATTTGTGGTGTATGGAGGAGGCTGGAGGGCTGTGGGGACCCCCACACACTCCTCCATGGTACACAGCCCCTCCTGGCAGCAGCAGCATCAGGTGGGGGCACTCAGGGTGCTTGTGCCCAGCACAGGCACTGCCACCTAGCAGTGCACATCTCTGGGCAGCGCTGCACATGGGGGTGAGGAGCACAACCAGGCTGGCCTGCTTCTATTGCATGGTGCTCTGTGCAGCACACATATAGGTCTCAGAACCACACAACCCACTTCCAGTCGAGTCCCAGGACCTGCATGGCAGGGAGTGGCGAATACAGTCAGCTCATTCCATGGGGCTTCTCTTGGGGGTGTGCAGTGCCAGGAGCTGCATGTGCATAATGTGGAGCCCCACGCAATAGAGGCAGGGTGGCCTGGCTGCATGAGTGACTGGTGCCTCCCGAGTCTGGAGGGGCACCCGCAGCTGCCCCCTTCAGCAGCAGGGCTGTAGCTGGCAAGCTCCTACAGGCACTGCTGTCACCGTTGGCAGCAGGGCCAGAACTAGTAAGCTCCTGCAGGTGGAGATGGAGTTGGTGAGCTCCTGCACGCACAGCATCAGTGGCAGGGCCAGAGCTGGTGAGCTCCTGTAGGCACCGGCAGTGGTGGCAGCCCTTTTGGGTGGGGGGGCACGTGCCCCCCAGTGTCTCCTTCTATGCATCACCTATGCCTGGCTGCACTCTTCACCCTGATGTGCAGCACTGGCTGGATCTGCATGCCATGAACACCCCAAGTGCTCCTGCCTGCTGCTGTTGCTGCTGGCAGGGGAGAGGGAGTGTGTGAGCGGGTCCCCACAGCGCCCCACCTTTTCTCACACCCCATAAACCCCACACACCTACACCCTTCCCCCATAACCCCCCACATATACAACCCCCAGCATACCCTATTGCCCTCCCACACACACAGCCACACCCCCTCAGAACGGCCCTCACACACAGCCGCCACATCCCACCATACATACCCACCCCTCACACCCCACCATACACATGCCTCCACACCCAACCACATACAACCATACCCCACACCCTCCCACACAATATATAAGAATAAGATTTTATTTTTGAGTCATTATGTAGTCAGCTCTATATACGTTATGCAAACACAAATCATCACAAAAGTATTTTTGTAATACAATTAAAATATGTTATAATAGGTGTTTGACTTTTAGTGTGATTTGTTTTTTTTCTGCTTCCAAGATGGCAATGCTCCCCTCCCACAAGGAGTATTTCTGGGGGTCAAGGAGAGGGACTTATGGTGGCAAAGGTCATGGAGTTAGGGGATGGGACATCTGGTCCCAAGAAGGAGACCAGGAGGCGGAGCACTTGTCAAGGGGCGGGGCTACCCTTGTGGACCTTGACAGCTCACCAAAACTCATTAAATGGCCCTCCAGCCAAAATAATTGCCCGCCCCTGAGCTAGAAAGTTTTGTATCACTTCCAGGATGGAGTAATTCAACAGGTGATATGTGTGGGATAAGCACCTATAAGAATGGGTTTATCCATGATAGCCAACTCTGCAGCTGCAGAGCTGACCCTGAAATCCTACTGGAATATATTTTCTGTCAGTGTTGCATCAAATATAGCTATTTCCCTGTTTTGGGACTTTGCTGGTTGCTAGGTGGGGCTGGGAAGGAAATTTATTCCCCTTTCTGTTGCTCCATGTGTCAGGGCATCTCTCTCTCTCTCTCTCTTTTTTTTTCTTCCCTCCTTTCTCAGATGGATTGGGTGTTGGCAGCAGCCAAGGCTGTGGAT